>NC_056729.1:4091080-4216080 GCF_019279795.1 Protopterus annectens
ATTTGTAATGCACTCCATTTCAGTGAATTATGGTACTTACAAGTGTTTTAATTGTGCATGTTGTGTGGATATTTTTAATAATGATAGTGATATTTTTTAACATCCTACCAATGGTAGAACTTTTAGGTTTAAAGTATCTGCTACTTGTAATACATCTTTTGTTGTTTATTTGGCTACATGTGCCTTATGTCCTTCATTTTATGTAGGTAAGACTACCCGTAAACTAAAGGAATGCATCACTGAACATAAATCGGAGATTAGGAGATGTTATGATAAGAACGCTTTATATAAGCATTCAGCTAGTTTTGGTAATGAGCATAAGTTTAGGTTTAGGGTGATTGACATAGTATATCCTACATTAAGAGGTGGTGATATTAATAACCACCTAGAGACTAAGGAGTATGAATGGATTTTGAGATTTGCTGCTGATTCACCTCCGGGTTTGAATAGCATGGTTAGCCTTAAACCGATATTAGTCAAATTACATAACACTAGACTGTGATAAAAAGGTATATGAATTTTGAATGAATTTCTTATGTTTTTAGAATATGTTTTATAACATGAATTATACTGTATATCCAGTAATTTATTTTGTAATTAATTTATTTTGAATTTATTTTGAATTTATTTTGTATTTGTGTTGTCACATGATTTCATTGGGCTGCTGGTCATGTGACTGCTGATCTGTATTTAAACTGTGAATTTTTGATGTGTATGTATTAGTATTGAAGAAGGGTTCTACCCGAAAGCTTTGCTTCATAAAGTGGTTTTCTCTACCAAGTGTCTTTGTTGTACCTATCATATCATACAACAACCCATGTGGCATGTATGCCATTAGACATGTCCACCTAATGCAATGCCTACAAACATACACAAATAACAGGATCATAGGACCTACACACATAGCCTGTATTGACAGTCTCAGGGGAATACAGCTATGCTCTGTATGTTCCTGAGTAGTTACAGGTGATATGTCCATGACATGTACAGCCATGTGTGCCCACAGCTCCTACATATATCCCATGTCAACAATTGCAAGCCATGTATGCTGTGTGCTGTCTGGACCTTAACCTTATTATCACAATAGCCAGAACATGCTGGGGTGAGATGTTTATAAGCCACAGACATCACACATGCTTGAATAAGTGTAATGCCTAGCTCAAACAGAGCACATTGCTGGCACTCTTCAAGTAATCATGAGGTGTGTGTGGCAGATAGGATGTGTGTGTGGCAAATATGATGTTCTCACTGTTGACCATTACAGTACTCTGGCTTCACAGTGGAATTGTCAACTAACAGTTTGTGGGATCCTGACATGAAATATTGGTGTGTGTGTGTCTTGCTGATGTGCTGTTGGCATAAATGTACAATTGGCTACTCAGTGAAGGTGGTTCTGTGTCCCACCAGTACATGAATACAACATCTATCATGGTGTAATGCTCAGCTAGGTTTCACACATGGTGTGGGGAAGGTGTTCCACTTACTGATGGAGTCTGCATTTGTGTACATGTATTGATGTGTATTTATATTCCATGTGTGTGCAGTGTCTGATGTTTGAAGGTGACTGCTGTCTTAGTACATCATGCACTTGCAATGCAGCCTCAACATTGCCAAATGTATATGATGATATGCTCAAAGTACAATAAGCTGTACTTTAGGTATGGACATGTTTGGGCATTACTAAGTGGTGGGGCTACTTTGTAGATGAAAGGATACTGTGGACAGCTCACAGGTGTGTTATAACCATTCCTACAATAACCTTTGTAACTGTTAAGCTATGGTTTTGTTAAATGAAAGTGAGGACACACAACGTAGAATGTAGTAAGGGTGACACTGAAGGCAAACCTCTTGACACCTGGAACAGTAAAACCTCCCCTGTGCATATATTGTGCATATATCGGCACAGTTGGCAAAGGAAAGAGTCAGTATGCTTTGTAGTGTGTGCGATAGTGCTGTCGCTCTGTAATACCTATCATGAGATAGGCAGGTGTTTGATTCACAGTACTGGTACGTGTGGGTGGGTGTGTCCATATATGTCATGTATGGTGGGGGATACATCCCACATGTTTTTTTCTCTCCTGTACACTGTTGTAGACATCTGTACAGAGTGAAGTGTAGAAAGCAAGACATAGGCAGGTGTTTGAATCACACACATGTCAAGTGTCTGTATGTCTGTGACATAGGTGTATACCTTTGTGAATGCCGCAGTGTGTGTGTGTGTGTGTGTGTGTGTGTGTGTGTGTGTGTGTGTGTGTGTGTGTGTGTGTGTGTGTGTGTGTATGTATGGCTGTCTGGTCCCTTAAGTGAGGCTGTATTTTACCTTAGTGAAATGATAAGACCTCCTCCCCCATCCACTCCATGCAATCTAGTATCCCTGTTGATGTCATCGATCTAGAAGGGCATTCTAACCGCTTGTAAACATGTACACCCTGGGGTGAGGCTTGTTGTTACATAGCCTACTGATGAACCCCCCTCCCCACATACACTCACCGCAATCTACTATCCCTGTTGATGTTCTCGATCATAGGCCATTCAGACTACCTGTACATGTGTAATCTCTGTGGTGCATTTTGTAATTGCGTAGTACTGTAATGATGATTTGCACATAGGCAGGGGTTCTCATCCCAACACTGACAACTGTGTGTGTGTGTTACTGTGTCTGTGAATCCCTGAGTATGTGTATGTATCCTGTCATGAGAGTTGGTGTTACTGCTTCCCAATGAGAAGCTACCTTTTTCACTGGCCTTTACCATTGTCATCTGCTAAACCACTCTTTTACCTCCTCCCCGCTCAAGGTAACTATAACTGTGATGTCACCCACTATGGATGTGACGGCTCTGGCCGCAGTAGCTTACTACACAGCTACCATGTTCTTGGAACATTAGATCAGTAAACATGTTTGAAACTTGGGAGACTATAACTGTGATGTGGAAGATACAAAGTGCATGCAGGTATTGTCATAAATACCTGTGCGTAGTCTACATTTACATATGGGACACTAACTGCAAACACTGACATCCCCCGGCACCATGCAATTACCCTGAAAGAGGAAGGCAGAACAACAAGATCAACAGGCAGTTACTGTTGTTACACATGATGTATACTGTCAAAAGTACAAAATACATTCAAAAATGTAGTACATGGCATGTCTGCTGCCTGTCAACACCACTCAACAATTGTAATCTACAATTGTCTTCCTAGTATGCTCACACTGTGCATCAGACCATATGAGCATGTCCCTGCACCAATGGTGTGGATGACAGGGATGTGGCAGCACAGGCAACATCATATGCACAGGGTGATAATGTTTGCTAGAGGCCTAGTCTGCACCATTGGATGACATCATATGTGTGGGTTAGGGCCTTTGATCTCATTGGGCTTATGTGGATGTTATGTGTGTGTGTGTGTGTGTTGAGGTGCCCTACATTTGTTTCGGTGTGTGCGTGTATGTATACATACAGGTCTGGCATGTGGCAGGGGTATTATTGACAGCTGCAGACTGTACAGGGCTGGCTTCACAGTTGACGGTGTCTAGGCACGGCCATGTGACCTGTGCCTGCCAGGGGTTACATGGGCACTACCAAGCAGAGGTCCAGATTGGGTACTGTCTGATGACACATGTCCACTGGAACCGTGTCCCTGTTGGGACAGTCCAGGATCATGTGTACATGGCCTGCTGTGTCCTGGTGTGGACAGCACAGCACCAGCTGCACTGCTGCTGCTACTGCCACTATTGGAGTGGGAATGTGAAGTAGCATGTTCATGTAGACCTTTAACAGGTGATGTAGCTGGCCTACGTCCATGTGTCTGATGCCTCAATCTAACCAGATGTTCCAGCACAGACATTCCATGCTCAAGGATTGACATGCTATGGTCAAGGACTCCTACCATGTCACCCAATCATCTATCCAAAACATCTGCAAGATGATGGTGAGCATTTGCAATTGCCTGGATGTTGTCAAAAAACAAACAGCAGCCCTCTGAAGCCTCAGACCTTCTATGTTGTGCCATTCAGCATGTGCCTGTGCCTCCATTACAGCCTGAAACATCCATCTGGTGACACCAGCTGATGTGCTATGTCTTGCATGGGCATGTTGGCCAGATGTCCTCCTACGAGCAGCACTGGGCACATGCCTGTGTGGGACATCACCAGTCAGTTAGCTGGGATCATGGTGTGCAGGCACACCTTCCATAGTCTCCACACTTTCCTGTTCCATGCTGCTACCCACCAACTGTCCTTCCTCTATGGCCACTGGTGATGGGGTATGTGTAGGCATGAGATCTGTGTGGGGATGAGGGGGATGCAGGTGGAATGGAAACCAATGGCACAGTTTCAGCCCCTGGCAACCCTGTCTGTGCCTCAATCATACTTTCATCATCACTGTTAGAGTCTGTGGGGACACTAACAGAAGGTGGACTGCAGGAGGACAACGTACCTACTACAACACCTGTGAGGGGCAGACAAGAACTGTACATTACAAGTTATACAGCACAGTACACACACACAGACACACACAGAAAAACAAAAACACAGACACACACACACACACACACACACACACACACAGACACACACACACAGACAAACACACACACACACAGAAACACACACACACACACACACACACACACAGACACACAGACACACACACACACACACACACACACACACACACACACACACACACACACACACACACACTTACACACAGACAGACACAGACAGAGACACATGCTATAATACCCAACGGCATGCAACATGCATGTGATATGGCAGAAGACATTCAGCTTAGACATTTATAGTGGTAGTTATCATACATCCCTGAGTAGTACACAACTGCATGCATGTGTTATAGCAGAAGGCATGCACTTTACACAATTATAGTAGTAGTTAGCATACATCCCTGTGTTGCACCATTTCTGAAAGTAGGTTATGCCCCAAACCTGCAACACAATGCATGCACTATGCACCATTGCACCGCACTGCCATGTTTTGATGTTTTGTGCAACATACCCCACATGTTAACAAACCACCGCTGACTTTTGTACATCTGCCACAGATGCTTTGTGTTGGCCACTACCTCTATGTGTGAGGAGGACACGAGCAGAAGGGTATGTTGAGTGAATACTATGTTTGCCTGAGCCCTAGCTTGCATATCTCCCCCAAAGCAGTGCATGTCTGTTCAACATTATTCTGCTTACCCCTGAGCTGAGTCTACAGACAATGTGCATGTGGCTGTACACACATGTTTGACATGGCTGTCCCTACTTTGCAGTGGTGCCACAGACCATCACTGGTTAACAGTACACCAGTCTGATGTGTGGCATATGTCCTTGCCAATCACATGTAGTATGACATGTCTTCTGCTGACGTGTTGAATGACATGCATACATGTTTAACACAATGTTGTCCTATCAAATATAGAGTGAGGTAATGGTGTCCCAATGCAGGGATGTGTTATACTAACATGGACCTTCAGCTGACGCAATGTCATCAGTCCGCCCTACAGATATACAGCGACATACTGCACATTGAGCTGATGTGCAAAGCCTTTGCAGGGCATCATGTGGCTTCACTATTGCTATACAGTGTGAGTTAAAGGCACAGTTCATAGCCATGACTGTGTTTAGATACAATACATATCTAATGTGGAATGTGATCCACGTCACTGAGGTGTATACACACTAAACCCTACTGTGGAATGTGTGACGCAGGTCACTGAAGGGTATACAGATGACACCCCTGCACATCTGCAATGATATTGCTGATGCCTGGCAACTATGCCCAGACATGGCTAACTTAGCAGTACTCCATGTCCCACATGCCATCTGTGTACCTCACACATATGAGGAGCAAGCATGACAGTGATGTCTGACACTAGCAAGGTGAATGTACTGCATATGTGGCCTGATGTGGTTGTATGTGTTTGTTGTGCAACACATGTATGTATTTGGATACTGTATAGGTGAATGCTTTCATGTTGTGACACACTCATGATGTTCAAGACATGTTATGTGGTGGTTTGAAGTCATGCCTACACAAGCTGTGCACAGGTCTGTATGATGTTTAGTGTCTCACCTGCAATTTGATCATTACACAAAGGCCATAGTTGCATTACATTGGGCCAATGTACAACAGGATGTACACACATGTACATCACTTCTACTGTGTGTGTTGCTTCATATCTCTGGCCATCCTCCATGGCCACGTGTAAATAAGTTTTGTCCAATGGTTGTGATGGGCATCTATTTCACATGTCAGTGTTGTCCCATATGACATACAACCATAGATGTCATATGCTACACTGAGGACAGGGTTATGCAGACAAAGGGTGATATGTTTGGGATGTGAGTTATCATGTTTTGCAGGATAGTTAAGCAGTGTTGCAGTCAGTCCACTAAATATCATGGACATGTCAGATAGCACATGACATTGTGTGACATTCATAGCAAGGGTATAACTCACAAGGGTGAATCCTGTGGGCTGGTCATACTCCAGCTCCAAAACATTTAGAGTGTGTGCACACATATGCTCTCTGTATAGTACTGCTTGTATTCCCCACATGTGTAATGTTGATCTGTATTACATGTCCCTACAATGAGCCACACCTCCACCATTGTATTCACAGCTGCCCACACATCTGGCAATGACAGTTTGTAAGGTTTAGTGTAGGTGTTTTATATAGTCTTCAATTATTCCACATGGGTAACCACTGTGATGCATTGCAGGTCTGACTTGTATCTATTAACAGGGCCACCATACATTATATGTACACGTGTTAAATGGCCACATGGCAGATAGCATGCAATTAATATGATCTGTGCATTATCGAGCCTGATAAATAATAACAATCTCACCTGCAACAGGCTGCTGTCACTGCAAAACACCAGAGGTATCTAAACAGGAGTGTCACAGCAGTAAGATCATAATCCATGCCTGTGTGATAGCTACAGGGTGCAATGTGCATGTTAGCACATAAGCCAGTACAATAGACTATACTATGGATTATGCAGATCTGTGCATACATAGAGTAGCAAGCTATGGTATGTGGCATGTGTCTATACATGCCTTGCATATAATGTTACATTACATATTGTACAGTAACACATGTAACTATATGCAATATAGTTGTGTTATATGTGCAGTAGTGCCTTACCAGGCAACTCCAGTATCAGTGGTTGTGAGATACCCACCTTCACAATACCAGCTAAAGCTTGTAGATGGAGTTCTGCAGGTGTCCCCAAGTTGGCCAGTAGCTCATTGGTACGTGTGAGTGGGGGCTGGGTGAGTGGCCCCCCATCTGTTGTACCTTGTTCCCTGGCGATTGCATTTACATGCTGTTTTGCCCGTCTAATGATGTCGGTGCAGTGGCGGTGCACCTGCTGTAGGTGCGATTGTGGCCGCCAACATCATTTACCCTGCTGCGCAGTTCCTCCCACTGGGCAATCCCACTGCTGTGCATCCTGTGGAACATGGCTGAAGAGTGTTACATGGTTGTCGAGGAGGTATGGAATGAGGACCTCATCCTCCAAGTGGGTGTATGATGGCCAGCCTGCCACATGGCATACCTGGAAGACATAATGATGGAGACAGGTCACAGTAACTCACAGAGAAGTACAGAAGTACAGCTGAACATACATGTGTATTACATTTATTAAGATGACAAATATGTCTTTGCAAATCTACATAACACTAACACCACTGACATGTTTAACTCACAAACATTTGACATGTACTGGTGATTTGATGTTGTCACCATATATGTGTGTGTCAAGTGATACCATTGCTCATACTCCATGTGGATGTTGTCTTGATGAGGGCATGTCTGTTTGCCTGTACTGGTGTCTTTACCTATCAGCACATGCCTGGATGTGTTCTCATTAATGCAATAGACCTTAATGCTGTGTATATGTCACATATATAGTCATACACAGCCTTAAGGGACATGACCTGTGATCCTGCAGCCCTGCTCATGGAAAGTTTTACATGTATGTGTTTTGCCATATACATCTACATGGCATTGTACAGCAGTTTATCATCCTGCCATGTATTACCTGTGTTTCACATGTGAAACACATGGGACAATGGCTAGCTTAATGGTATTTGCAGGGTTGGATATCAACTGTAGCATGTAAGGTCATAGTGAACTAGTAGGCCATATGCCCTGGGCCATTTATGAGCCTAGGCTGAAATGTTATCTAGCTGTAGCCAACAGACAGTTAAGTTACAGTGGCCAGTTCAAGCAGTGCCACAGAACTGATCCACAGGGTTACTGATATACTTGCCATGCAGTCATCACACCATCTCTCAGAGATGGGAAATGTGCAGCTTTGCTGGACAGAGATGCCTACTATGATAGGAGTATGTAAAGTGTATGGGAAAGGGATCTGTCAGGCATGTTGTGATCCTTGTACTAGAAAGGTGGATGTCCATGAATTATGTGTTTATTTGGAATCAGGATGTGTAAGTGTAGCATGTTCAACATCTCTGTGTTGGACACGGCTTTATTCAGGGTAGGCATCATGCTACATAGTGGAGCTAGGGATTGGGAAGTCCAGTGTAGGCCATCTGAACATGGCCAATAACCCTTAAAGAAAATATGTGTTCTATTATGAGTAACTTGAGTGTTGAGTATGGCTGAACATTGATCTCTATATTCATGGATGGCACCCTGTCATGATTAGGGGTGCCACTTAAGACTACCTGACTGGTGTGGTGAAGTAACTATCAAAGGAAATACTACTATCAAGCTGCATCTCATACACACACAGATTCCATTATGTTGACCGCTGCCTAGGTGGTAGTTCATGGGTACAGGGTATATAACATAGGGGATGACAATGCAATACTTAGCTTTCAGATTGTGGCCATACATCACACACCACACATCTGAACCACAAAGGCCCTTCCGTATGTTGCCCGCAGCACTCATTGAGTCAACTATTGCTCCTAGTTCATAGTCATTTGCAAACTTCAATAGGCAGATGCCTTCTGTGTTAGCCATTGTGATATAGATAACAATGTCGGGGAGTACCAGGAATTAACCCTGTATTACTGTAGCTGGCACTGGTTTGATGTGCGTGCATTAGTCAGACACCTTCTGTAGTGTTGGTTCTGCCAGCAGTCCAGTTGCCAACCACTTCTGTGACATAGGAATATACACCTAGTTTACTGAGTGTAGCTGGAACATAGTATGGGTGATGGTGTCCTAAGACCTGGCAAGGTCATGATATGCTGTATAAATCAACCTTACTGTCATCTACATCTGTACTGACTACATCAAACAAGTTGATCAAGGTTCATGGCCTTACAGACCAGACTCATCAGGGTAGTAGTGCACTATTTCCCATTATCAGCGGTGTCTTCCCCTTTGTGGGGTGTGATAACTGTTGCTGTGCAGCATTCAGTGTGTACACAGCCTGACATGAAGCTATGCTTGAACATGATGTGTATGCGGAGAGCAAATTGTTTTGACATTTGTGTAGGATACACCCTGGGATGTTGACAGGTCCCATGCAAGATGTATGTATGGATTTTGAGAGTGCAGCTTGCACCTGCATAGTTGTTATTACAGGGGCTCTGTAGTGTACATGGATATATAAATATGTATACCTGTTGGGGGGGTGAGTGCGGGTTTAAGTTATCTAAGACCCTATCTGGATGAACAGGTGTTATTTCTGTAGGTGCAGTACCTCTCATGCCATAGTACTGTGAAGCACTGCAGGTCTTGCTGTTGCCATTATGATTCATGACACAGCTATAGAATGCTCTGTGGTTGGCCATATAATATGTGGCTGATTATTTTCACAGTAGCTTTGTGTGGCTTTATATGGTGTATCTGCATCTTACTGAAGCTGACCAGGGATCACCTCCACTCTTGCAACAGTTACTACCTTATGTGGTACAGTTTAAGGCAGGGTACCACAAGTTTGCCTTCCTGTTTGTGTTTGGTTGAATCTTGGTTCTGTTTCAATGGCACAATCACTGCACTTATGTGAGTGCTTAAAGTGCATTTGTGTAGGATTCAGCATTTGCACATGCATTGTCCATCTGCATGGG
Organism: Protopterus annectens; assembly: GCF_019279795.1. Lineage (NCBI taxonomy): Eukaryota > Metazoa > Chordata > Ceratodontiformes > Protopteridae > Protopterus > Protopterus annectens. The sequence goes on from NC_056729.1 coordinate 4,101,141, forward strand.
TGCCATGACAGTCACCACTTCGCTCTTAAGAAGCATAACATTGGTTTTGGAGACTGACTATGGGTAGCATACTGTTAGCCCTGTTTGTGTGACTATGGTGATCCAGGTCATTGGGTTGATGAAATCCAACATGCATTGAGCACAGGTGTTGGTACATGAGTCTTTGCAGTTCATATGGGATAGTTGAGAGTAGCCATTATTATGGTTTTCTGTCTCAAAGCTAATATTCCCCATTACAGCACAATATGACAGTTGGGAATTCTGAGGCATGGTGGGTTATCTGTCGCAAGGTGCAATTTGGATTCCATTTTGGCAAAAAGGTAGTTGCTCAGCATACTGTATCTGAAGTTATGAAAGTGCAACTAACGTGGGGGTGTACATATCCTTCAGGAATATGGACACACCTGTGGCCCGTGTGTTCCAATAAAGGATAATGGCCAAGAGGTGAGGTATCTGTTATAACATGGTCATGCAGTGGTGCTCTCCAGAGCATTGAGCCATATCTCAGTAACTGCACAGATATGTTCTCCATGTTAAGGATTGACGTAAGTGAGTCCATACTGAGTTTCTGAAATGTATTATTGAGTAGCGAGACCCGCAGTTTATTGCTTGGCTGTCCCTGTTACAGCAGTGGACTTTCACTGGAACTTTGCATGATGAAGACACTATAGGGAAAGCATGTGCCCTAGCCAGCATCCAGATTCTCGGGGGTGACAGGTGCAGGCCCTGTCTGGCAAAGCATCATGGTCTGTCAACCATGTTATCCCAGGCAGAGAGATACTGAATACCCTTTGAATTACACCAGTACATTAGACAATTGTGGAATACAATCCTTTTGTCCCTGTACTGCAGTATCATTCTAGCCAATGGCAGAATGCTACCCAGGCCTTGGGACATACCTGCATGGGCTACAAGACCTGACAGTTTCTACATGTGTGTTTCCATGCAGTCCAGGCTACTGCATCACAGGACCTGCACAACAACACGGAATATGCCAGAGCCATGTGTATAGTTCAAAAGGTGGTCTGAGTGTGTGGGTATGTGGCTAATCATGGCAGACAGGCAGCTGACAGTATGTTTGCCCTTGTATAGCTTGGTGTGCAACATAGTGCTAGAGTTTGCATTCACAAATGAGTACTGTTGGGCATGTTTCTGGTCACGTGTTCTGAGGTGTGGCACAATTATGCAAACTATGTCATACAGGTTTTGTATTTTGTTGTCTGTTTATTCTAGTTTTGGAGGTCTCTTGCTTGGCTAGATACTTAGAAGCCTCTGTGATCTAAAAACAAAATAAATAAATAAATAAATAATCCTTGTTTTCCCGCCTCTCCTCGACTAGTTTAGACCAGTTTACAGGCATTGCTGTATTCTGGGCTGTGGTGTAGTTCCTGTGTTGTCCATTACCTTACTTGGATAGAAGGAAGTTTCTTTGCTCACCAGTGGGAGTGGGGAGCCTTGAGCAGCCTACCTGTCCCTGTAGGAAGTGACCTCAGCACAAGAGCTGTAGTAATTGGTTGTTTTGGACCATTTCTAGCTCTTTTGAAGTTCCCTGTTTAAAATCCGCATTTGCATGGCTTTGCATGGTTGTGCACATAGCGCAGCGCCAGTTAAACAAGGTTAAACTTCTTCTGGCTCCGCCAAGTCTGCTCTTCAAATTTTCCCTTAAGGAAGCTCTACTATTAGTATAATCAGACTACTCGCTATATTATAAGCCTAGCACTTGTTCTCAAAACTTCTCTACTAAGCAAGCACTCTCGTACTAAGTAAGCACTACATCCACCTACCACCCCTGTGAATATCCACTCCCCTTAAAGGCACAGCACTCCCTTATACTGTTCTAGCATGTCGAATGGTAGATTTCTGGCGTCCACTCCAGTTCAGCTGGTAAATCTGGGTATCTTGAGATAATGCTGCAATTGTCTCATGTACACAGACAACCCTCTCCTCCTCCAAACAAACAAAAATACATGTGAGAGATGCAACTATATAGCCAAACTGGAGGCTGAACTCTCTCAGCTCAGGGCTGGCACGACCAGGCAGGAGGAGATGGTAACCACACACACAACAAACACAGTCCCACATAGACCTACCACAACTGCAAACCAAACACATAAAAACACAAAGACATACTCGGAGGCTCTAATAAAAAACTTACCAAAACAACAGAGGCTCCCAAAGCAGACATCCTAAAACCCACCACCTCAAAACAAAACACATGCAACACATACTTCAATAAATCAGTGTGTCAATCAATCACAGCCCTTAAGGCCAAACACCATGCCTGATACACTAGTAATAGGTGACTCTATAGTCAGACACACTGATGTCCCACTTACCAGGCTGAACAAGGAGAGGGTGACTGTGAGCTGCCTTTTGGGAGCTCGGATCCGCCACATAACACACGCACTCAGGTCACTCCAAAGCAAGTACAAATATGACTCCGTCATTGGCCATGGTGGCGTGAATGACCTGAGACATACCTCCCTGGACTACATGAAAAGAGACATAGAGGAGCTCTCTGATTATGTAGCCCAGGCTGGTATGACCCTGACCCTGAGCAGCATCTTGCCCTCACCAAGAATGATGCCACAATAAAAAGACAAGATGATCAGCTTTAAAATTGGCTCAAGTACTGGTGTCATTCTAAGGGGATCCAATGTCTGTCTGCCTGGGATGACATGTTGGACAAGCCACGCTGCTTCGTAAGGGACAGCTTCCACCTGTCACCACTGGGCTTCCGGATATTGGCTAAGGCTCTTGCCACCCCCATAGTGCTTTTTTTAGGCAAGGCTCAAAAGACAAACCCACCTCCTTAGAAAACAAAAATGGAAAAAACTAAGGGTAATGCTGCTCAATGCCAGAAGTCTAAATCTCAAGATGCAGGCTCTCGATGCACTCCTCAGTATGGAGAACATCGACGTCTGTGCAGGAACTGAAACCTGGTTCAAGGCTCCTGAGAGCACCCCAGCACTACCAGGCTATACCTCGTATCATGCTTTTCAGCCCCAAAACCCGGGCAACCAAACGGAGGGGAGTGTCCATATTCATCAAGGACACCCACACCTCCAGGTTAGTAGCAACACATGAAGCATCGGAGACCATACAGGTGCAACTAACCATAGGCAAAACTGCTATACAACTGGTAGCATGTTACAGACCACCCTCCCAATCTCAGGAACCCCACTCAGCCTTCCTGAAGACATTGGAGGATATGAATGTATCACAAAATACCATCATAGTGGGAGACTTCAACTACCCAAACATAGATTGGGTACATTATTCTAGCCCTAACACCCTAGCCCAAAGGTTCCTGGAATTCATAAATTCAAATGCACTGGGACAACTAGTCACCTCTCCCACTAGGGGAGGTAATATACTGGACCTGATCATCACAAATATGGGGACAAAATGCTCCACACCGGAGGTATACCCCTCACTAGTGAGATCTGACCACAAACTAATCACCATGGATATACATATCCCACCTCCACCCCCAGCACAAAAGACCACAGTGAAAAACTTCTCAAAAGCAGACTTTACTCTTCTTAAGACTGAGATGGTATCATTTAAGCCAACTGGCCAGTGGATACCACATCCCACAATGCCGAATCCTTCACAAATGCTTTCTATGGACATCTCCAAGAATGCATGGATCATGCAATCCCAAATAAATCCAAATCCCTCTCCACCAAAGGCAAGCGTCCTGTCTGGTGGACCTCAGCCATTAACAAATTGTATAACAAAAGAAGGAAGCTACTGCATGACTGAGCAAAATCCCATAAAGGGAAGACATCTCTGATCAACACTAGCAGAAAACTACGTTCTCTCATAAAAACATCCAAGGCCAACTTTGAGAGAAAAATCGCTAAGGACACTAAAGATAACCACAAAGCCTTCTTCAGCTATGTTAGAAACCTGGGCGGAAACCCTCAGATATGCTCAGAGTTAGTTCACAACAACAAAAAATACACTGAACCCACAGATATTGCCAACATTCTTGCTGACAGGTTCAGTGCAAATTTCTCCCCTCCCTCACCCCCAAAAGAAGAAATACTTATCCCAGCTGAATGTAATCTCCCTGTCATCTCAGAAGTCCAAGTGAGAGCCGCCCTCAACAAAGCTAAAAACACAGCATCAATGGGACCTGATGGTATCCCGGGTTGCATGCTACGTGAACTCCAAGAGGAGCTAAACCCGCACATAAAAATGCTATTTAACCTTAGCCTTACTACAGGATATGTACCTGAACACTGGCGTACAGCAACAGTGGTCCCACTCCACTGACCCTGGGAACTACCGCCCCATAAGCTTAACCAGCCTGGTCTGCAAAGCTATGGAAAGAACCATTATGGAACTCATAAACAGAGACATTGGGGACCTACAGACACTTGACCCCACCCAGTCCGGCATTGTAAAGGGCAGATCCTGCTTTTTGAACCTGGTTGACTTTTTCGAAACAGTCACTAGAGTCATTGATGAAGGCAAAGCAGTCCATACAGCCTACCTGGACTTGGCTAAGGCCTTCGACACAATACCCCACTCAGGCATCATAGATAAGCTCAACAGCTTAAACGTAAACCCTTATGTCACTAGATGGGTTGCAAACTGGCTAAAGGACAGAACCCATAAAGTTAACATCACTGGAGCAATTTCAGACTCAAAGCCAGTCACAAGTGGTGTCCCACAAGGATCTGTCCTGGGACCCCTCTTGTTCGGCATTTATTTCTCAGATGTTAAAGCAAACATGGGAGGGTTGTGGCTGACAAAGTTCACAGATGACTGCAAACTAGGCGCCATAGTCGATACACCAGCAAACACATACATCCTACAAAAAGGCCTCACAGAAATGAACAACTGGTGCCGGAGTCATGGCCTTAAACTAAATGCCAAAAAATGTATAGTCATCCCCTTTGGGAAAAACATAGTACCCACAAATTATCACATAGACAGCAACCCACTGAGTACAGAAAAAGTAGTCAGAGACCTAGGGACCCAAGTCTACAGCGACCTCTCATTTGACACCCACGTTGCCAAAGTGGTTAGAAAAACATTCTACCTTGCACACCTTATCATGAAGGGATTCACATCCATCTCCAAGGATGACATTGTACCCCTATACTCCTCCCTCATCAGACCCATGATTGAGTACAATGCCCCATTTGGTATGTACCTCACCCGGCATTTGCAACAGCTGGAGAGACCACAAAAGTACCTCACCAAGAGGATCAAGGGTCTCCAACATATGTCTTATTCTGCCAGACTAAAGAAACTCCAGCTCTATTCAGTAGCATACCGCCTGCTCAGAGATGATCTCTGCCTGACGTACAAGGCCATGTCCAATCAGGAACTGATGGACATGCTCCACCTCATAAAATCCAAATCCATCAGAACCATGAGAGCTAAAGACTTAAACCTCGGCACAAGTATGAATAGGACATGCTGGAGGGATAGATTCATAACCCAGAGGCTTCCCATGCTCTGGAACAAGATCCCAGTTCATGTTAGGCAGAGCTCCTCACTGACTCTCTTCAAGAGAAATCTTGATGAGTGGATGGGAGATCGTAAGTTTACCCCAGGGGTCACATCTGTGTCACTACTAGACAGGGGCACAGTAAACTAATTCTATTATATAAGGGGACCTTCACTGTGTCACTACTAGTCAGAGACACAGTATTCTAATTCTATTCTGTGCATTTTTTGTACCATTTCATGGGGTGGCGAAAGCCACATCATTATGGCTAGGCTTACAAATGCCCCAGGGTAGATAGCCTAGTACTAAACTATGAAACTATGAAACTATGTTTGTGATTTCTGGTGGTATGTGTGGGTGTCCGTACTGTGTTCTGTAAGGGTATGTGTTGTTTGTGGTGATGAGATGCATGTGTTAACCTACACCTCATGACTGTCCAGTCCAGTCATGACTGTAGACTGGATTGCCTTCCAGCTTACCCCTGTAACTGCATCCCAGACAATGTGTGGGGTGTGGTGTTAGGTGGGTTTGGCAGTGTACATTGCATTGAGATTACATTACCCCCAGGATGGGCACATACACAAAGCTGACATTAGTAAACACCAGTAGCTGACTAGTAGACATGCCTGTATGAGCATTCAGTACTACAAGTACCAAGTACTGTATTTAGTTTACGTATTGCTTATGAAGATGTTTTAGACAGTGATGCTCACAAGTAAATATTTGTGTTATGGACGTAACAACACTGGCTATTACAGAAACATAGTAGCTACCTTTAGCAGCAATCCTCCTCTGAGGAGCACATCATATCCTGATAGTTGATTATAAATGATGCAAGTGTCAACAGGTCTGTATCCTTTTCTGGGTATATACTCACATATCCACCAGAACCATGAGCTCTGTTGGGCACAGACACCCACTCCACAAACAGAGTCAAGTATCAATATACTCTGCTGCCACTATCAACATGATCAGGATATAATCAGATAATGTAAGCTATCACCTATGAAGCAGCTATTACACATGGGCAGCAGTCTCCTACATCTTACACTCCTACTGCAGATGTTACACTGGAGTTACAGATGATATGCAAACTGTTTCATTACCAGTACTGTGCACAACCTTACATACAGTATTTGCAAGCAGCTGTTAGGTTGGCAATGAGAGGTTAGGCTACACAAAGCTAAAAGTTCAACCAGTGTGTCTCTACTCTCAATATCCACTCTATGTAGGTGTGCACATAGCCATTTGGGCCAGCCTGTAACAAGGGTCACTACACATTTGCATAACATTTACACATGCACAGCTATGATTGCTTGCAAATTATTCTAGTGAACTGGATATTACATGTCTTATGTGCATGGATAGTTACCTAGCTCTTCCAATTTTCTTTGCTATCATGCTGCTAAACTGTCAGATGAATACAAGTCATATGTATCCTTTTACTGAGTATTATAATTGCCAATAGACATAACTAATGTTTGCATAACATAACAGAAACACTATGTAAGATGGAATACAGAACTGCCTAAAATACTGTACATTACACAGTTATTGGCACAATATCCCACAATGCAAATCATATTTGCACAGTAAGCCCACCTTTGACATGTTCATCTCACTAATACACATATACATATGTCTACTGTTACAATATATCAACATATACTAACTCCTGTTATAGCACATACTTGTTGGACCAACCCTGACACTGACGGTGGCTGGAAAAGAATTGGTGAATTCCAAGCCCATATATATCATCCCTTGTGGTGTATGAGGAGTTTGCCTTGTGACCTATAGCAGTATTCACATAGAATACTACAAGCATTACTACTGCTCAACAATACATCACTACAAGATAGCTATTTCCACTATATGCATTGATCACACTGATTATTACAGAACAGGTACTACATACACAGACATATTAAATGTTATACATACCTTCTTAGTAATAGGAGGTGTTATTGACTGGTATACTAATCGTTTTCAGTTTGTGTTTCGATCTTCTGTTGGGTATTTTGTGCTATTCTGCAGGTAGATACAGATGGTTTGAATGTGTGACAAGGCATCTTTTTATAGTTAGAGATCAATAACATGTGCTATCCTGATCACCAATTGGTGTTCCACAGTAGTTAATTACATACACATCAGCTGTGTAGCTACTCCCTTAGCCAATGCCATGGCAACGGTGGAGTATAACTGAGTACTCCACTTGAGCATTGTCCCATTGCCTTACTTGTGAGGAAGACAGAGTGGAAGTGTTGTTTGAAATCTATTGCAACAGCTGTATGGAGACAAACAGAAATATATTGTGTGTAATGCCTAGAAGATTTGGTCTACATGTGAGTACTGCTGTTATATTTCTGACATTGCTATTTGTGAAGGGTTTGTCTGTACCTAATACTTCTGCATATGCTTCAGTCTGGCCAGGATGTTTGACCAGCTCAAGGCTGTATGGCTATGCATATAATGTTGGGGGGTTTACAGTGTGCTCACCAGACATCTTTAGTTAGGTGTAAATGTGTATCATATTGTGCTGATAATCAGTAATTGGTAACACTTCCTCGTGTAATTACTTTTCAACCCTCTGAAACAGGATTAGTTCAAACAAACCCTATAACATCAGCAGCTGTTGTATTGTATAACAGCAATTATTTCACATAGGGCCATGTTAGTGTGTCTCTGTCCAGGTATGTTAAGGTTTCAGCAGATGTCGTACAGTGGATGAATAATTGGTTATGGTATGACAGTATGTATTGTTGTAATTAGTTTGGGTGTGGTGGAGATGTTGGTGGGTGTACATATCAGATGCAGGTGTGCAGGAACTGCTTTTATACATATTCTATATGTGTGTGGGGGTTATTTCCCTATGTGAACACCTATCCCTTAGTGGACTAATACTATGGTAATTGCAGGCTGATTCATTAAGGCGCTGTTAAATGCTTCCAGTATAGCATGCAGGTATTGTTAGTCCTTGAATCCTTTTGTCAATACATTGGAATGTAATAAAGTTTTGCTACATGAAAGATATCTGTGTATTTCTGTCATGGATATTTGCAGTCATTGTAGTTGTGTTCGTGACTAACCCTACTTGGCTCATGTCCATAGAACATATTTGTAATAGTGTATTGCCATATGCTCTTCATATGTTATGTTCATATTGTTTGGGGGTGGCAGAATGTGTGATCGCTATGGTCCATGTTATACTTAGATTTGAACACTTCAGATGCTAGATCTATATATCTACATATATATGTATATCTCTATATATCGACATGTATCTATGTATCTCTCTATATATATATATATATATATATATATATATATATATATATATATATATATATATATATATATAGCATACACCTTTCATTGGGTACATGGTGGTTTGTCCTATTTCCACACAATCCTCCTTTTGTGTTTTAACCTGTCTGAATACACAACTGGCATAGGTATATCTCAGATATCTTAGTGGTAGGTTACTCTGAGAATGATGTACATGGTTGTGGGTTCTAATCCTGGAAGTGGTTATTATTTTACCTCTCAGAACAGGCACGGGTAGGGAAAGTGTGATTAATGCACATTTAAGAGGTTGTAAGTGGGTTTGCCCATGGTCTGCGCAACGTTAAGCAAAGGTTAAACCTGTGAAGTGCTTATCTGTTTAACCGTGTTTAAGCGCCACTTTTCCGTCGCACAAACCCATGCAAAACCGCTTACAACTGCTTAAAAGTGCTTTAATCAACCTGCATTCGACAGCCCTTATTCTGGCCCTCAAAATAAATTAACAGCCCTTGCAGGTCATGATCCCAGGACCATAAACACCACAGTCACCGACTTTACCACTAAGTAATCTGAGATATGTACAAATGTTATAGTGTTTAGAATATACATTTTACTACAGGCATTCCTCACTACTGAAAACAAATGTGACAGTCAGTTGGTCAACATATGTATGATACATGTTAATGTTCATATGTTTGTGGAATTAAGTGTTGCAATGTGACCTGACAAGGTGTATTATGGATGAGAATGGTTCTTGTTTTGTTTCTTTTTTGTATTGTGACCATGCTCCATGTATACCCCTCCAGTTCACTTATTGAACATCCAACCCAGGCTCTCCTTGATGCATAATTTCATTGTCCATCATTCCTCCCCCACCTCAATCTCTACGTATACAACAACTATCCCTTCTATGGTGAATTAAGTTAATATTAATAGTTATAATAGCAGAGCTGCATGTGTTTTGTGTACACTTCAATTCCTTTGGATTGCTTCTGTTTCACAAAGTGCATTCATAGATGTTTATATATATGGCTATAGATGTAACTGTATATATATAGAGATATATATATATATATATATATATATATAAATATATATATATATATATATATACATATATATATTTATTTATATCTATGTTCAGACATCACTGACATGTGTGTATGTGTGCATATATATATATATATATATATATATATATATATATATATATATATATATATATATATATATATATATAAAACAGGAACCAAAGGAGCCACCAAACCATGGCAAATAAAATCATATAACTTTAATGCAAGAACAAGTGAGCACTTTCGCAGCAAAGCCGCTTCATCAGACAATACAAACAGGAAATGCATCATCATTTTTAAATATCTGCATAGCCAAAGACAAAAGACATCCAATTAATAACAACTTCTTAAAGTCAAAGCATCTAAATCAACTATACAATAAACTCAAACCTTCATATATGCCATAAAACTTTCATGACAACAATAAAAATCATTATAAAAATTCATTATAAAAATCATAATCAAAATATATATAAAAATATATATAAAAATAATATCTTATCTGGGTAGGCATCTATCTAACAGCTTAGGGTGGATGGACAATTTCTCATTCAAACCCTTGCCAAAATTGGCACGTAGTCTTATGGTCCATTCCAATTCCCTTCCCTCAACTCTATTCTTAATCGCAACTCCACATATCCCTGGTGTAACAACCTCAATTACCATAAACTTAAAAGTGTGTTCATCACCCACCTCCATAGTATGTTTGGATAGTGCATTCATTGTTACCCTCCTAGAAATGTCATACAGATGGTCCCTAATTTGATCCTGTAGTCTACGTGTGGTAATACCAACATAGAAAGCAGTACATTTCACACAGTAGCTCAGATAAACTAAATGTGTGGTATTATAGTTAGCTGTTAATTCAAATGTAAACTCCCTTCCCATATTTGGATGGTAAAACTACCTTTATGGTCAAGGTGTCGACAATAATTACATTTATGGTATGGAAAGTGCCAAGTTCATTACCCTTGATCTGATTATTATATTGTCTGTCTTGTCTTGGACCACATAGAAGTCTCTTCAATGATTTCTTGTTTTTGAAGACATAACGTGGAGTGTCACCCACTAGCTCCCTGACATTTTCATCTGCACACGAGACATTCCAGTTCTTTTTATATATATCCTGTACAACTTTAACATTACTGGAGTATGCAACTGGAACTTTCAAACAATTGTAACCCATAGATTTACCACTAACTATTCTGTCATTATTGGAGAAGTATGGTTTACCTATATCTTCTCTCATCTCATGGGTATATGTTAGTGCTGTTTTCACCTCATCCTTCAGATATCCTCTCTTCAAAAAATTATGTTCTAAATTCTCCAACTCATCCTTAAATTTGTTGTCATTAACCGTTAATCTTGATGTTCATAAAGCTTGCACTCTCACCACATTTCCAAAGATGTGTCGTGAGTGCATGCTGGTTCTTTCAACATAAGTGTTCTTATAGCATTCTTTCCTATGCATACTAGTTTCAAACTCTCCAGAGGGCAACCTATTTATTCTGACATCTAGGAATTCAATGGTTTTAGTAGAACTGCAAGCTGTAAACTTCAGGAAGTCAGTACTATTATTGATACCCTCCAAAATTGTTTGAAAGGATAGATCATCTCCCTCCCAAAGGAGAAAGAGATCATCAACAAAACGCCGATAAAAAATCAGAGTAGAGCCCATGTGCCAAAGAACATTCTCTTTCCTATGCTGCCATTACCAGGTTGGCGTAGCTATTGGCACAAGGAGTGCCCATAGCTACGTCAGCACACTGTTTAAAGACAGTCTGTTCGAACACAAACATTTTATTTTCTAATATGGTCTCCACCATGAAGCATAGTAACTCTTATCATTTTTTGTTCATACATACTGTCTTTTCTGAGATATTTTTTAAACATTTCTATTCCCTGGTCATTGGGTATGGCCATGAATTGAGCCTGTACATCTAAAGTTGCCATGAGACACTCCCTTGTGGGTGATCTGTCCCTAATACAAGCATATAGCTCTTCTAAAAAAATGTTGTGAGTCTTCCAAGACATATTTATTCTGAGCCAAAACCAGTTTTAAATGTTCTTCAATGTAAATCGATAATGGTTCCATAGCCCATCCCCCATCCCGCTACTATAGGTCTTAGGGGTGGGTTAAGGGGGATCTTATGTATCTTAGGGAGATCTTGTATGAGTGGTATTACTGGTTCTCTAACAACAAGATAATCATGTAATTCTTGTGAGATGGTACGGCATTGCATACATTCAAATAAATCATTACTGATAGAGAAAACACTTTTTTCAACACAATCCCTTGTAATTCACTGATATGTTTTAGAGTCACTCAGCATTTCATACATCAGGTCCCTATAGACATGATAATCCATCACAATGACCGAGCCCCCTTTATCAGCTGGTCTAATTGATAGAGACATGTCCTGACATAGACTTTCTAATGCTTTCTTTTCCTTTACATTCAAATTAACAAAACAGTTTGACTTCACATTGCTGTCATATAACTTATATATATCATTCAAGCACATTTTCTCAAAGGTTTTCACTACCCCTTTCAGGACCGGTATATAACCACTCTTTTTTTAAAAATCCCCCACATTCTGCATTTCCCCTGCATTATTGCTTCCATATTGTAACTTTAACATTAAACTAAGTGCAAACATTTTTAATTCTATGACATTGTCTGTTAAAGTAATTTTGTTTGCTGGTATGTAAGTCATACCTTTATTAAGGACACTGAGCTCCTCCTGTGTGAAGACATGTTGTGATAAATTCTACACTAACGACTGTCCTGTCGTTGCCACATTCTCTTCAGAGTAATCAGGTTGTTTTCTTCTGTTGACGCTTTCTTTTTCATGCGTCCTCGACTCAGTGACCTCCCTCGAAAATGGGAAGCTCTAATAGGATACGGCATATTGAGACTGTGTCGCAATGCTGTTATTTATGGTAGTTGAGGTGTGTTGAGTGGGTATAGTACTGCCATCCTTCCGTTGTGCTCCTCCATATGTGGAGATACTGATAGATAATTGTCCATCCACCCTAAGCTGTTAGATAGACCCCTACCCAGATAAGATATTATTTTTATATATAATTTTATATGGTAAACGAAAAAACGAGCAGGCAAAGGATTCTTCAGCACTTTATTCTTGTAAGTGCTTTCAATGACCCCAGTGTATCAGCTTCTTCAGACTAAATAAACCAACTTGCTCTCAGTCTCCCAATTTAAAACTTTTTCAAAAAGTTCAAAACCAACGAACTGATAGCCACAAAAATTATGTCATCATATACATTCAAAATTAAAGCAACATTGCCTGTTTTTAAAGTTTAAAGTGCTATCTGCTATAAAAAAACATTCCCATTATGGAAAGAAAAGAAAAAACTTTTACAGACGTTATTTAAAATCAAAAGTGACCATGTATTTCTAAGTCTACAAGTTCTATACCACCTAAAGAATATTAGCACTCTCACTGTACAAAAGCACTGGTGTCAGTGAAAGCGCTTACAAGAATAAAGTGTTGAAGAATCCGTTGCCTGCTCGTTTTTTCATTTACTTTGTTGGGCTTTTAAAGGTTTGTTCTAGTTGTTGTTTTCATGGTGAGCGGCTCGGTTCTATCATCACAGCCTTTGTTTACCCAGGATACAGGGTTAAATAATTCAACAAATATCGGCCAGGAAGTGAATGCTGTGGGCAATTTAACCCTGCTTGTACAAGAATTAATGAAAAATGTCAACAGTCTATCACAACGTATGGATTTAAAGACTGTGCAAGCTACCTCAAGAAGCGTTGTGGTACCTACGCCTCAAAGTAACACACAACAGGGCAAGCTGCCGACACAACCTCCTCTGCCAGTGGACGCCTCTGCCAATTCTGAATGAACTACACTGAACCAAGGGAATGGAAATAGCAGTTTGGGAGCCTTTGAGAATGCAGGTCATGGCTTACGGAGATCGGGTGATATTGCTCGGGTGAGTGATATTCCAACTATGGATTCCTTTTTAAGATATGTTTCTTTTTTCACTAATACTAATGCACTAGCAGAAACTTTTAATGGAAAGAATGGTGCACACAATGAAAACTGTATTGTGAACCACCTTAATGCATTCAATGAAAAGCTATTTAAATGCAGGAAATTTCAGCTTGAAGTTTCCTACTTAGAAGAATGCATCAGCAAAAAAATCATACCAAAAAGTCTGCGTCAGTAGAGATACCCTATAGGGCTTGTTAATAAATCTCCCTTTCATTTAGAATTGATGGCCCTTTTCAATAAGCAAGGGATTGAATTTTTGGCATTACTAATTAACAATTATAAGACTCAAATTATGTCTTACAGAAATGAGTTGGGTGCCCTAGAACAAATTATTACAAACGACGATGACTGATAGATATAGGTTTGAATATGCATGAATTTTTAACAGCATTAAAGCTAGTTTGGTGAAATACATTGAAGTTAAAAAGAAGAAGTTACTGAGAGACCTTAAAGACTATTCCCAATGGACTGCATATCCAGCCCCTCCCCCAGTTGTGGCTTTCCCTCCTGGTCCTAATACTGTTGCTCAGGCAGTTAATATAAACCAGCCTGATAACACCAATGATTTGATAAATGAAGGGTTTATGGATTCGGCACAAACTATTCGGCGCAATGAGCGTATAAGGAATAATCTACAACGCCATGGCCCCCAACATCCAACACAAGACACAGGCACCCACGGGAAAATCAATGAACAACAGGATTTTTGGGAGCCCAATGCTTCCCAACAACTCCATTCGAATGGACAGGGGAACAACAGGAGGCAATGGCAGAACAGGAAACGCCACAACCGTTGAAGGAGATAACACCGGAGCTCCCTATCATTCTTACTAGTTCCAAAGGAGACTTTAAAATCTTTAACGTTACCTCCCTAAATGTGGGGAAAGAGATGGTAGACTTTTTTTCTAAAGGTTTAACCTTCGTGCCGGATAGGAGAGCTAATCTGGTCAAGCTTATCATTGACTTGAAATTGTTTGTCCGTAACTTGAATTTACAGGTGTTGATGAGAGCCCACTCAACACTTACAGTCTGAGGGTCTCAAGCTTGTTTAACCCTCCCCTAAATGATAGCTTGTGTCAGTTTGAAAAAGCATGTGAAACTGACTTCAGAAGAATGTATTTTCACAATAGTTGTCATCTAAACAATTCCAAGAACATATCGGCTGAAGAGAATGATTTTATTGACTTAATGAATATTTGCCAAGTTCGAGTCATGAAACCTGATAAGGGTGGAGGACTAGTGTTTATGGACCAACATGATTATGTTAGGAGGATGTATTTGTTGTTAGATGGTGCAGTATATGAAAAGGTTAGCCTTAATCAGGTTCATGGAGCTTACAGGAAAATAAATGCTACCCTTTCAAACTTGTTTCTGGAAGGGAGCATTGATGTAGATACGTTCCACTAACTGACCATGCCTGCACCTATGATCCCAGTGCTTTTTGGGGCCCCTAAAATACACAAAAATTGTTGATGGTAGGGGCTCCATTTCTTATGCATGTGCCAAATACATCGACTCTAAATTGAAACCAGGAATTTTATGTCATAGAAACACTTTTAGAAATAGTATTATCCAACAACTTCCTTTATTTTAATAATGAACTTTTTCTACAGAAATGTGGGATGGCAATGGGAGCTTCATGTGGTAGTAGTTTCGCAAACAGTGTGATGGTGTACTGGGAAAGATCCTTTCTATTTATCCACCAGCCATTCAAGGAACATGTTGTCTGGTACACTTGGTACCAGGACGACATGTTCGTTTTGTGGAATGGGGAGGTTGTTCTGATCCAGTCTTTTATTACGGAAATTAAATCCTTTACTCATTTTTTAGATTTTACTTTTCAAGTGGGGACCAAGCAAATTGATTTTTTGCATATACATCTCAGGAAGGATCATTCCAATCACCAGTTTAGAACCATGATTTACAGCAAGCCCACATACTCTAATTTATTCCTACATTTTACTAGTTGCCACCCACTGCACCAAAAAAAAGCAGTAGTAAAAGGACAAGCAGTGAGAGCAGCCAGAATGGTTTCAGACTATGGTGATTTTATTTTAGAATGCGAACTACTAAAAACTATGTTCTGTAAGAGAAGCTACCCAAGTGCCTTTATTGAATTAATTTTTGAGGAAGTTATTGGGAAAAGAGTCTCGGGCCACTTTAGATCCTTGTTACGTAAAGGCTATGACATGAGTTCCACGGTAGAACAGAGTGAATTGCCCATTAGCACTAGAAGCATTCAGGCTCCTAGCCAACCCATTAGATTTTTAACCACCTTCTCAATAGATGCTTATGTCATTAGGGAGATTATTAAAAAAAACTGGATTTTCATTTCGGATGATACCCAACTTAGAAATTCCTTAAGTTCAACTCCACAATTGACTTTTAGAAAGGGTTCAAACCTGAAATATTTAGTTGAAAGGTCCTCCAGAACCTCTAGAACGAAGATGGGCATGAATAAGTGTGGCAGATGCCATCAATGTAGGCACATAAAAATAACAAATAAAGTAAAAATCAAAGACAGAGAATACCACATTTATGGTAGATATAACTGATTCTCGGGGGGTAGTCTATGTTGCTACCTGCGACACATGTGAGGCATTTTACATAGGAAAAACTGAGAGGAAGATAAAATCAAGGATTTATGAACATCAGTATAGCATTACTAATAAAATAAACACTAATGCTTTAGCTAGACACAGCTCAGTTTTTCCTGACCACCATTTTACATTTGTGGTATTACAACAAATGGAGTTTAAATAGAGAGGTGGACCTTGGGAACTCAAATTGGAAGAAGCAGAACTAAAATGACAAGTTAGAACAGCAGCGCACATTTTAGCTGGATTGAATGAGGCCCTATCTATTAAATGTTTATTAAAACTGAAGGCCCTCACTAGGTAGTAATGTTCTATAATATGCATACAAATACTATGGTCCCCTGATGACATCTTCTGTCTCAACGAATTTGTATTGTTCATTCATAAAACATGCTTGATTTTCGGACTTTGGTGGTTTTTGGGTATAATAATAATCAAACTTCTTTCAGGATTTTATCTATTTAATAGAATGCATAAACATGGTAGACTTTAGAAATAACATAGAGCTGAGTATATGATTTTATACTATTTATATGCGATAAAATAGATTTTATATGTGTTTTAGTTTTACGAATAAGACACATAACCTGTGTGTTTATTTACATTTAGCGTATTCGTTTGGTTCTTTTTGTTAATTTAATGCATGATCAGGTTTTAATTTTAAAATTGTGGTGCATAATTTACCAGAGTTTAGAGTTTAATATGTATGCATTTTTATATGTCTTTTGTACAGTGAGAGTGCTAATATTCTTTAGGTGGTATAGAACTTGTAGACTTAGTGATACATGGTCACTTTTGATTTTAAATAACGTCTGTAAAAGTTTTTCCTTTTCTTTCCATAATGGGAATGTTTTTTATAGCAGAAAGCACTTTAAACTTTAAAAAAAGGCAATGTTGCTTTAATTTTAAATGTATATGATGACATAATTTTTGTAGCTATCAGTTCATTGGCTTTAAACTTTTAAAAAAATTTTAAATTGGGAGACTGAGAGCAAGTTGGTTTATTTAGTCTGAAGAAGCTGATACCCTGGTGTCAGTGAACGCGCTTACAAGAATAAAGTGTTGAAGAATCCGTTGCCTGCTCATTTTTTTCATTTACTTTGTTTAACATTTAAAGGTTTGTTCTATATATTTTTATATATATTTTTATATATTAAAAAGAGAAGTAGCAGAACACACACAAAATGAATGCTTCATTGTAAACAATTACAATCACAATAAAAATGCCAAAATAGTACAAACAAAGCAACCAAGATGTCCCAGATAATTTAAAAACGTACTTTATTCGATACAAGTGCAAACTGTAAGCACTTTCACTAAATGAGCTTCATCAGACCATATACCAGCACCATAAAACAAAGGTCTTTTCACTACAATTCAAAATCTAATAGCCCAATCAGAGCATAAGAAATTGTTAACTAACATAATGAATCATTTAACTATACTACTACCTTAAAGAAATAACACTAGAAAATGCATGAAATGCATATAACTAAATAAATGAATGACTTATAAACATGACTTAAAATATCTAAGCAAATGACTAAATATAAGCATATGCAAGCATATAAACAAAATAATATAGCACAACTCTACATAATGCAATTTCTAAAAACAATAACAATAGTAAAAAATAATAAAAAAAATCAACTGTTAATAAATACAAAGATAAAATAAAATGAAATATGTATGTATAAATACATTTCATTTTTGCATCCTTCGTTTTTTTTAAAAGAGGTTTTATAGAAGCCCTCTCGTTTAAGCCACTGCCCCTATCTGCCCTAAGAGTAATAACCCATTTATTCTCCCTAAATTCAGTGTGATTCCTAATGTCACCTTTTCTAATAGTGGGACTGATGACCTCAATGACCCTAAATAGGAAATAATGACTGGCATCAAACCTACTAACATGTTTTGCAAGTGCATTATTATCGGAACATCTCCTGATGTTATATAGGTGTTCCCGAATCCTGTCCTTAAAAGGTCTATTTGTCTTCCCAACATATAAACAATGGCCTGCTTGGCACTCTGCCAAGTATACAACATACGCGCTTCTACATGTGGCCTCAGCATGAAATATAAATTCCCTGTGTGTATCCGGATGACATAATTTCTTTTGAGTCTCAATGTATGAGCAAAAATTACAATCACCACAGGGATATGTATTACCTCGACTATTAAATGTTATTGGGGAATTGTGATGGCACAACAACATTTTCAAGATTTTTCGATTCCTATACAAACATTTTGGATATTCACCTACAATTCTATTTATGTCCTCATCTATTTGCAAAATAGGCCAATTTTTGCTAAAAATTCTTTTTAATTCTTTGTTGTCTGATGTATAAAATAAGAGCACCTTGAGAAAAATGTTCTCAGTTTGTCTACTCTGATTTAGTACAGAGTTCAAAGGACCAAAGTATGGTGCTGCAGTTCTCTGTCTCAATAATTTGATGTCACATACAGATTTGGCAACTTCTTCCTGCCTATATCCTCTGATTAATAATCTATTCTCCAGATCTACAAGTTCGTCTTGAAAACGGTTCTCTAGGGAATTTAACCTTGAAGTCCTAACACCCTGGCCTCGAATAAGATTTCTAAAAATATATTCAGGATGCATGCTAGTCCTGTAAAGTAAGGAGTTCCTATAACAATTTTTTCGAAAAACACCTGTATTAATGAGGCCACTGGGTAATTTCTCAATATAGAGATCTAAGTATTTTATACGTGTAGCAGACCAATTCAAGGTAAATTTCAAGCAACTAGTGAGTGAATTTATCATATGATAGAATACAAATAAATCTTCCACATTACCTCTCCACAAAAGGAAGAGGTCATCGACGAAACGTCAGTGAACGCGCTTACAAGAATAAAGTGTTGAAGTATCCGTTGCCTGCTCGTTTTTTTCGTTTACTTTGTTTAACATTTAAAGGTTTGTTCTATATATTTTTATATATATTTTTATATATTAAAAAGAGAAGTAGCAGAACACACACAAGATGAATGCTTCATTGTAAACAATTACAATCACAATAAAAATGCCAAAATAGTACAAACGAAGCAACCAAGATGTCCCAGATAATATAAAAACGTACTTTATTCGATACAAGTGCACACGGTAAGCGCTTTCACTAAATGAGCTTCATCAGACCATATACCAGCACCATAAAACAAAGGTCTTTTCACTACAATTCAAAATCTAATAGCCCAATCAGAGCCTAAGAAATTGTTAACTAACATAATGAATCATTTAACTATACTACTACCTTAAAGAAATAACACTAGAAAATGCATGAAATGCATATAACTAAATAAATGAATGACTTATAAACATGACTTAATATATCTAAGCAAATGACTAAATATAAGCATATGCAAGCATATAAACAAAATAATATAACACAACTCTACATAATGCAATCTCTAAAAACAGTAACAATAGTAAAAAATAATAAAAAAAATCAAATGTTAATAAATACAAAGATAAAATAAAATGAAATATGTTTGTATATATACATTTCATTTTTGTATCCTTCGTTTTTTTTAAAAGATGTTTTATAGAAGCCTTCTCGTTTAAGCCACTGCCCCTATCTGCCCTAAGAGTAATAATCCATTTATTCTCCCTAAATTCAGTGTGATTCCTAATGTCACCTTTTCTAATACTGGGACTGATGACCTCAATGACCCTAAATAGGAAATAATGACTGGCATCAAACCTACTAACATGTTTCGCAAGTGCATTATTATCGGAACATCTCCTGATGTTATATAGGTGTTCCCGAATCCTGTCCTTAAAAGGTCTATTTGTCTTCCCAACATAAAAACAATGGCATGCTTGGCACTCTGCCAAGTATACAACATTCGCGGTTCTACATGTGGCCTCAGCATGAAATATAAATTCCCTGTGTGTATCCGGATGACAAAATTTCTTTTGAGTCTCAATGTATGAGCAAAAATTACAATCACCACAGGGATTTGTATTACCTCGACTATTAAATGTTATTGGGGAATTCTGATGGCACAATAACATTTTCAAGATTTTTCGATTCCTATACAAACATTTTGGATATTCACCTACAATTCCTTTTATGTCCTCATCTATTTGCAAAATAGGCCAATTTTTGCTAAAAATTCTTTTTAATTCTTTGTTGTCTGATGTATACAATAAGAGCACCTTGAGAAAAATGTTCTCAGTTTGTCTACTCTGATTTAGTACAGACTTCAAAGGACCAAAGTATGGTGCTGCAGTGCTCTGTCTCAATAAGTTGATGTCACATAGAGATTTGGCAACTTCTTCCTGCCTATATCCTCTGATTAATAATCTATTCTCCAGATCTACAAGTTTGTCTTGAAAACGGTTATCTAGGGAATTTAACCTTGAAGTCCTAACACCCTGGCCTCGAATAAGATTTCTAAAAATATATTCAGGATGCATGCTAGTCCTGTAAAGTAAGGAGTTCCTATAACAACTTTTTTGAAAAACACCTGTATTAATGAGGCCACTGGGTAATTTCTCAATATAGAGATCTAAGTATTTTATACGTGTAGCAGACCAATTCAAGGTAAATTTCAAGCAACTATTGAGTGAATTTATCATATGATAGAATACAAATAAATCTTCCACATTACCTCTCCACAAAAGGAAGAGGTCATCGACGAAACGTCAGTGAACACGCTTACAAGAATAAAGTGTTGAAGTATCCGTTGCCTGCTCATTTTTTTCGTTTACTTTGTTTAACATTTAAAGGTTTGTTCTATATATTTTTTATATATATTTTTATATATTAAAAAGAGAAGTAGCAGAACACACACAAGATGAATGCATCATTGTAAACAATTACAATCACAATAAAAATGCCAAAATAGTACAAACGAAGTAACCAAGATATCCCAGATAATATAAAAACATACTTTATTCGATACAAATGCACACGGTAAGCTCTTTCACTAAATGAGCTTCATCAGACCATATACCAGCACCATAAAACAAAGGTCTTTTCACTACAATTCAAAATCTAATAGCCCAATCAGAGCATAAGAAATTGTTAACTAACATAATGAATCATTTAACTATACTACTACCTTAAAGAAATAACACTAGAAAATGCATGAAATGCATATAACTAAATAAATGAATGACTTATAAACATGACTTAATATATCTAAGCAAATGACTAAATATAAGCATATGCAAGCATATAAACAAAATAATATAAAACAACTCTACATAATGCAATCTCTAAAAACAGTAACAATAGTAAAAAATAATAAAAAAATCAACTGTTAATAAATACAAAGATAAAATAAAATGAAATATGTTTGTATATATACATTTCATTTTTGTATCCTTCGTTTTTTTTAAAAGATGTTTTATAGAAGCCTTCTCGTTTAAGCCACTGGCCCTATCTGCCCTAAGAGTAATAATCCATTTATTCTCCCTAAATTCGGTGTGATTCCTAATGTCACCTTATCTAATACTGGGACTGATGACCTCAATGACCCTAAATAGGAAATAATGACTGGCATCAAACCTACTAACATGTTTCGCAAGTGCATTATTATCGGAACATCTCCTTATGTTATATAGGTGTTCCCGAATCCTGTCCTTAAAAGGTCTATTTGTCTTCCCAACATAAAAACAATGGCATGCTTGGCAATCTGCCAAGTATACAACATTCGCGCTTCTACATGTGGCCTCAGCATGAAATATAAATTCCCTGTGTGTATCCTGATGACAAAATTTCTTTTGAGTCTCAATGTATGAGCAAAAATTACAATCACCACAGGGATTTGTATTACCTCGACTATTAAATGTTATTGGGGAATTCTGATGGCACAACAACATTTTCAAGATTTTTCGATTCCTATACAAACATTTTGGATATTCACCTACAATTCCTTTTATGTCCTCATCTATTTGCAAAATAGGCCAATTTTTGCTAAAAATTCTTTTTAATTCTTTGTTGTCTGATGTATAAAATAAGGGCACCTTGAGAAAAATGTTCTCAGTTTGTCTACTCTGATTTACTACAGAGCTCAAAGGACCAAAGTATGGTGCTGCAGTGCTCTGTCTCAATAAGTTGATGTCACATAGAGATTCGGCAACTTCTTCCTGCCTATATCCTCTGATTAATAATCTATTCTCCAGATCTACAAGTTCGTCTTGAAAATGGTTCTCTAGGGAATTTAACCTTGAAGTCCTAACACCCTGGCCTCGAATAAGATTTCTAAAAATATATTCAGGATGCATGCTAGTCCTGTAAAGTAAGGAGTTCCTATAACAACTTTTTCGAAAAACACCTGTATTAATGAGGCCACTGGGTAATTTCTCAATATAGAGATCTAAGTATTTTATACGTGTAGCAGACCAATTCAAGGTAAATTTCAAGCAACTAGTGAGTGAATTTATCATATGATAGAATACAAATAAATCTTCCACATTACCTCTCCACAAAAGGAAGAGGTCATCGACGAAACGTCAGTGAACGCGCTTACAAGAATAAAGTGTTGAAGTATCCGTTGCCTGCTCGTTTTTTTCGTTTACTTTGTTTAACATTTAAAGGTTTGTTCTATATATTTTTATATATATTTTTATATATTAAAAAGAGAAGTAGCAGAACACACACAAGATGAATGCTTCATTGTAAACAATTACAATCACAATAAAAATGCCAAAATAGTACAAACGAAGCAACCAAGATGTCCCAGATAATATAAAAACATACTTTATTCGATACAAGTGCACACGGTAAGCGCTTTCACTAAATGAGCTTCATCAGACCATATACCAGCACCATAAAACAAAGGTCTTTTCACTACAATTCAAAATCTAATAGCCCAATCAGAGCCTAAGAAATTGTTAACTAACATAATGAATCATTTAACTATACTACTACCTTAAAGAAATAACACTAGAAAATGCATGAAATGCATATAACTAAATAAATGAATGACTTATAAACATGACTTAATATATCTAAGCAAATGACTAAATATAAGCATATGCAAGCATATAAACAAAATAATATAACACAACTCTACATAATGCAATCTCTAAAAACAGTAACAATAGTAAAAAATAATAAAAAAAATCAACTGTTAATAAATACAAAGATAAAATAAAATGAAATATGTTTGTATATATACATTTCATTTTTGTATCCTTTGTTTTTTTTAAAACATGTTTTATAGAAGCCTTCTCGTTTAAGCCACTGCCCCTATCTGCCCTAAGAGTAATAATCCATTTATTCTCCCTAAATTCAGTGTGATTCCTAATGTCACCTTTTCTAATACTGGGACTGATGACCTCAATGACCCTAAATAGGAAATAATGACTGGCATCAAACCTACTAACATGTTTCGCAAGTGCATTATTATCGGAACTACTCTTGATGTTATATAGGTGTTCCTGAATCCTGTCCTTAAAAGGTCTATTTGTCTTCCCAACATAAAAACAATGGCATGCTTGGCACTCTGCCAAGTATACAACATTCGCAGTTCTACATGTGGCCTCAGCATGAAATATAAATTCCCTGTGTGTATCCGGATGACAAAATTTCTTTTGAGTCTCAATGTATGAGCAAAAATTACAATCACCACAGGGATTTGTATTACCTCGACTATTAAATGTTATTGGGGAATTCTGATGGCACAACAACCTTTTCAAATTTTTTTGATTCCTATACAAAAATTTTGGATATTCACCTACAATTCCTTTTATGTCCTCATCTATTTGGAAAATAGGCCAATTTTTGCTAAAAATTCTTTTTAATTCTTTGTTGTCTGATGTATAAAATAAGGGTTCCTTGAGAAAAATGTTCTCAGTTTGTCTACTCTGATTTACTACAGAGCACAAAGGACCAAAGTATGGTGCTGCAGTGCTCTGTCTCAATAAGTTGATGTCACATAGAGATTCGGCAACTTCTTCCTGCCTATATCCTCTGATTAATAATCTATTCTCCAGATCTACAAGTTCGTCTTGAAAACGGTTCTCTAGGGAATTTAACCTTGAAGTCCTAACACCCTGGCCTCGAATAAGATTTCTAAAAATATATTCAGGATGCATGCTAGTCCTGTAAAGTAAGGAGTTCCTATAACAACTTTTTTGAAAAACACCTGTATTAATGAGGCCACTGGGTAATTTCTCAATATAGAGATCTAAGTATTTTATACGTGTAGCAGACCAATTCAAGGTAAATTTCAAGCAACTAGTGAGTGAATTTATCATATGATAGAATACAAATAAATCTTCCACATTACCTCTCCACAAAAGGAAGAGGTCATCGACGAAACGTCAGTGAACGCGCTTACAAGAATAAAGTGTTGAAGTATCCATTGCCTGCTCATTTTTTTCATTTACTTTGTTTAACATTTAAAGGTTTGTTCTATATATTTTTATATATATTTTTATATATTAAAAAGAGAAGTAGCAGAACACACACAAGATGAATGCTTCATTGTAAACAATTACAATCACAATAAAAATGCCAAAATAGTACAAACGAAGTAACCAAGATATCCCAGATAATATAAAAACATACTTTATTCGATACAAATGCACACGGTAAGCGCTTTCACTAAATGAGCTTCATCAGACCATATACCAGCACCATAAAACAAAGATCTTTTCACTACAATTCAAAATCTAATAGCCCAATCAGAGCATAAGAAATTGTTAACTAACATAATGAATCATTTAACTATACTACTACCTTAAAGAAATAACACTAGAAAATGCATGAAATGCATATAACTAAATAAATGAATGACTTATAAACATGACTTAATATATCTAAGCAAATGACTAAATATAAGCATATACAAGCATATAAACAAAATAATATAACACAACTCTACATAATGCAATCTCTAACAACAGTAACAATAGTAAAAAATTAATAAAAAAAATCAACTGTTAATAAATACAAAGATAAAATAAAATGAAATATGTTTGTATATATACATTTCATTTTTGTATCCTTCGTTTTTTTTTAAATATGTTTTATAGAAGCCTTCTCGATTAAGCCACTGCCCCTATCTGCCCTAAGAGTAATAATCCATTTATTCTCCCTAAATTCAGTGTGATTCCTAATGTCACCTTTTCTAATACTGGGACTGATGACCTCAATGACCCTAAATAGGAAATAATGACTGGCATCAAACCTACTAACATGTTTCGCAAGTGCATTATTATAGGAACGTTTCCTGATGTTATATAGGTGCTCCCGAATCCTGTCCTTAAAAGGTCTATTTGTCTTCCCAACATAAAAACAATGGCATGCTTGGCATTCTGCCAAGTATACAACATTCGCGGTTCTAAATGTGGCTTCAGCATGAAATATAAATTCCCTGTGTGTATCCAGATGACAAAATTTCTCTTGAGTCTCAATGTATGAGCAAAAATTACAATCACCACAGGGATTTGTATTACCTCGACTATTAAATGTTATTGGGGAATTCTGATGGCACAACAACCTTTTCAAATTTTTTTGATTCCTATACAAAAATTTTGGATATTCACCTACAATTCCTTTTATGTCCTCATCTATTTGCAAAATAGGCCAATTTTTGCTAACATTCTTTTTAATTCTTTGTTGTCTGATGTATAAAATAAGAGCACCTTGAGAAAAATGTTCTCAGTTTGTCTACTCTGATTTACTACAGAGTTCAAAGGACCAAAGTATGGTGCTGCAGTGCTCTGTCTCAATAAGTTGATGTCACATAGAGATTCGGCAACTTCTTCCTGCCTATATCCTCTGATTAATAATCTATTCTCCAGATCAACAAGTTTGTTTTGGAAATGGTTCTCTAGGGAATTTATCCTTGAAGTCCTAACACCCTGGCCTTGAATAAGATTTCTAAAAATATATTCAGGATGCATGCTAGTCCTGTAAAGTAAGGAGTTCCTATAACAACTTTTTCGAAAAACACCTGTATTAATGAGGCCACTGGGTAATTTCTCAATATAGAGATCTAAGTATTTTATACGTGTAGCAGACCAATTCAAGGTAAATTTCAAGCAACTAGTGAGTGAATTTATCATATGATAGAATACAAATAAATCTTCCACATTACCTCTCCACAAAAGGAAGAGGTCATCGACGAAACGTCGATAAAATAAAACATGAGCTTTAAACTCATCAGTGTGGAATAATATGGTATTCTCCCAGTGTCCTAAAAACATATTAGCATAACAGGCGATATTCTCCCAGTGTGCTAAAAACATATTAGCATAACAGGCGTTATGCTAATATGTTTTTAGCTCACTGAGCGAATACCATATTATTCCACACTGATGAGTTTAAAGCTCATGTTTTATTTTATCGATGTTTCGTCGATGACCTCTTCCTTTTGTGGAGAGGTAATGTGGAAGATTTATTTGTATTCTATCATATGATGAATTCACTCAATAGTTGCTTGAAATTTACCTTGAATTGGTCTGCTGCACGTATAGAATACTTAGATCTCTATAATGAGAAATTACCCAGTGGCCTCATTAATACGGGTGTTTTTCGAAAAAGTTGTTATAGGAACTCCTTACTTTACAGGACTAGCATGCATTCTGAATATATTTTTAAAAATCTTATTCGAGGCCAGTGTGTTAGGACTTCAAGGTTAAATTCCCTAGAGAACCGTTTGCAAGGCGAACTTGTAAATCTGGAGAATAGATTATTAATCAGAGGATTCAGGCAGGAAGAAGTTGCCGAATCTCTATGTGACATCAACTTATTGAGACAGAGCACTGCAGCACCATACTTTGGTCCTTTGAGCTCTGTAGTAAATCAGAGTAGACAAACTGAGAACATTTTTCTCAAGGTGCCCTTATTTTATACATCAGACAACAAAGAATTAAAAAGAATTTTTAGCAAAAATTGGCCTATTTTGCAAATAGATGAGGACATAAAAGGAATTGTAGGTGAATATCCAAAATTTTTCTATAGGAATCGAAAAAATTTGAAAAGGTTGTTGTGCCATCAGAATTCCCCAATAACATTTAATAGTCGAGGTAATACAAATCCCTGTGGTGATTGTAATTTTTGCTCATACATTGAGACTCAAAAGAAATTTTGTCATCCGGATACACACTGGGAATTTATATTTCATCCTGAGGCCACATGTAGAACCTCGAATGTTGTGTACTTGGCAGAGTCCCAAGCATGCCATTGTTTTTATGTTGGGAAGACAGATAGACCTTTTAAGGACAGGATTCGGGAACACCTATATAACATCAGGAGATGTTCCGATAATAATGCACTTGCGAAACATGTTAGTAGGTTTGATGCCAGTCATTATTTCCTATTTAGGGTCATTGAGGTCATCAGTCCCACTATTAGAAAAGGTGACATTAGGAATCACACTGAATTTAGGGAGAATAAATGGATTATTACTCTTAGGGCAGATAGGGGCAGTGGCTTAAACGAGAGGGCTTCTATAAAACCTCTTTTAAAAAAACGAAGGATACAAAAATGAAATGTATATATATACATACATATTTCATTTTATTTTATCTTTGTATTTATTAACAGTTGATTTTTTTTATTATTTTTTACTATTGTTATTGTTTTTAGAAATTGCATTATGTAGAGTTGTGTTATATTATTTTGTTTATATGCTTGCATATGCTTATATTTAGTCATTTGCTTAGATATATTAAGTGATGTTTATAAGTCGTTCATTTATTTAGTTATATGCATTTCATGCATTTTCTAGTGTTATTTCTTTAAGGTAGTAGTATAGTTAATTGATTCATTATGTTAGTTAATTTCTTAGGCTCTGATTGGGCTATTAGATTTTGAATTGTAGTGAAAAGACCTTTGTTTTATGGTGCTGGTGTATGGTCTGATGAAGCTCATTTAGTGAAAGCGCTTACCATGTGCACTTGTATTGAACAAAGTACATGTTTTTATATTATCTGGGACATCTTGGTTGCTTCGTTGTACTATTTTGGCATTTTTATATTTTTATATAAATTTTGATTATGATTTTTATAATGAATTTTTACAATGATTTGTATTGTTGTCATGAAAGATTTATGGCATATATGAAGGTTTGAGTTTATTGTATAGTTGATTTAGATGCTTTGACTTTAAGAAGTTGTTCTTTATTGGATGTCTTTTGTCTTTGGCTATGCAAATATTTAAAATGATGATGATGCATTTCCTGCTTGTATTGTCTGATGAAGCAGCTTTGCTGTGAAAGCACTCACTTGTTCTTGCATTAAAGTTATATGATTTTATTTGTTGTGGTTTGGTGGTTCCTTTGGTTCCTGTTATATCTGATATTTTTATTGGAGCACCAGTTTACCTTCACTGCCCTCTGGGTTTGGATATATATATATATATATATATATATATATATATATATATATATATATATATATATATATATATATATAGTATTAATTTGTAACAGTTATACGTATGTAGACTTGTATATGTTGATTCACAAACTACAGTACATTGCAATGTACTGTACATAGGTACATAAAGTGACTGTCCCATTTGTGGTCAGTGCTATGGAATGCCTGTAGTATAAGGTGTAGTCTAAAGACCATGAAACATGTATACAGCTTAGATGGCTTAGTGCTAAGTCCCATGACTACTGTGTGCATTGTCCAGGGTTGAATACCTGCGATGCTTTAACAAGGTGTTTTACTCCAGAATAAGGCTCATTTAAGCAGTTGTAAGCATGTTCAAAAGTGTTTGTGCGACATTAAAGCAGCAGTTAATCAAACTTTAAAATGTATAACCTGTGGCGCATACACAGCCACATCTGTTAACTACTCAGGATATATACATTTCAGTGAAGTAACATCTCACTATGTGCTTACATAACATAACATTCTCTGTTGACTTTACCCTCCACCACATGGGGTATATATATATATGGATGTTTCAAATGTTTATTATACTGAACAATACTACCTAGATATGCAAGCTGTGGTTAAGGTATACTTTTTAACATGAAAAACATCTTTGACTTTATTGGGATTTGAACCAGGAATGCACAGATACTATGCAAATGCTGTAACCATTACACTATTGACATTAACGTTGCTTCTGCCTATTTCCTATTTAGATGATTTCTATGTGTAAGCTAGGCTAAGCAAAGGGTGGAGGCTCCCGAACCTACTGAGCTTCACTTACTCTTGAAATAAAGACATAACAAATGAAATGAGAAACTATAAATTAAAATCCTAACTACATTAGGCATAGCCCCTCACTGACACACTTCATGATAAACCTTGATGTGTGAATGGGTAACAGAATATACACCCTGGGATCATGTGTCACAGAACCATACAGCCAGGGGGTTGGGGAGCCCCTCCAGTTTTATAGCTACAAGATCTGTTGGGGAAATTGAATGGTGTTGATGTTTCATGTTAACATGCCCTCTTTAGATCACTAAGTGCTCCTATCACCCTCTGCCACCCCTGTCCTCTACAGCTTCCAGCAACTCTGCCTGGAATCACTTCATTGGCTATGCTTGACAGAGGCTCAGTTACTTCATCAATGGTGCAGAGTAAGCCAACACACTGTAGCTATGCTTCTAAATGCCCTTGGGCAGATAGCCTATGACCTATTTGTGAACCTCTAAAGTGTAGGCCATCACAGACATAATATGTGAATAAACATAGCTTTCAGATCACAATATACAGTGAAAAGTCACCATGTAGTCAGAAAACAGTTAAGTACAGCAAGAACATACAGAACACTGATACTTAATCACTCCAAAAGCCTATCTTGGAAGCTAGAAGACTTGTATAAGTTTAAGGCTTTCTATTGCTTACCAGTAGGTTACCTACAGGAAAGATGAGAAACAAGCACAGATGGGTAACATGCATGCAACAACACCATACCAGCTTGCATGTGTCAGCCTTAGGCTTTGGAATACTGGCCAAGGCTATTGGTGCCCCCATGGTGCCTTTTTTAGGCAAGTGTCAAAGGTGATTATCACCTCCGTAAACAGCACAATAACAGAATCATTGAGGGTTATGCTACTCAATGCCAGGGGTTGTAATCACAACATGCATGCACCCACAGCACTCCTCCGTATGGACAACATCGACATCTGTGCAGTAACTGAGACGTGTTTAAGGTTCCTGAGAGCACACCACCAGACTACAACCCATATCACACATTTCGGCCACAGAACATGGACTGACACAGACATAGAGGGGGTGCATCCATATTCATCGGGGGTACCTACACCTCCAGGTTATTGGGGCAGCATGATACCTCTGAGATCATCCATGTGCAGCTAACATCAGCCACAACTGCAATGCAAATTGTGGCCTGCTACAGATCACCCTCCATGACCCAGGACCACCACTCCTCTTACTTGGAGACAGTGAAAAACATGACAGTCCTACCGAACACCCTGGTATTGGTCGATGTCAACTACCCTACCATTAACTGTGAAACGTACTTGAGTAGTCACTTCCAGGCCCAGTGCTTCTTGGAATTTATCACCTCATATGCCCTGTGTCAGATGGTAAACTCTCTAACGAGAGGTGGAAACATACTAGAAGTGGTAATCACCAGCATGGGTGACAGGTGCACCACAGCAGAGGTAAACCGGTCACTGGTTAGATCTGACCATGGACCTTCCACTGATTTCCACACCCAACCATCTCCCCCACCAAGGAAACCACAGTGAATACCTTTCCTACAGCTAAATTCACACTACTAAAGACAGAGGTGGGAGGTTTCACAGCCCCCATGCTAAGGGAAAACACTGCTCAAGATACAGAAATATTTACAAATGCACTCTATAAGCACCTACAAGGATGTATGGATCATGCCATCACTGGTAAACCAAGAATCGTTCCTCCTAGACAACGACACCAGTCTGGTGGACCCCTGCAATAAATAGGCTATACAACAGAAGTAGGACAGTAGTCCAGAAAAAACAGCAACACCCAAGAAGGGCAAACATCCGTGACCAGTATTAGTAAGAAACAGAGGTCCCTCATGAAATCATCTAAGGCTAACATCAACAGGATAATAGGCAGGGATTCAAAATATAACCACAAAGCCTTCTTTGGCTATGTCAAGGATCTAAGTGGTAACACACAGATTTGCACTGTGCCAGTGCAATATAGCACAAAATATACTGACCCTACTGATATCGCCAACATCCTTGCAGATACATTCAGTGCAAACTTCACCCCCTAGAGTGCCCACTACAATACCCGGAAAGTACAGTATCCCAGACATCAGAGACACACAGGTGGAAATGGCCCTCTCAGATGGGAAAACACAGTGTCAATGCAGATGGTGTCCCAGACTGCATCTTGCAAACACTACAAGACAAACTAACCTCCCACCTAATTAAGCTTT
Organism: Protopterus annectens; assembly: GCF_019279795.1. Classification (NCBI taxonomy): domain Eukaryota; kingdom Metazoa; phylum Chordata; order Ceratodontiformes; family Protopteridae; genus Protopterus; species Protopterus annectens. Next base: position 4,132,932 of record NC_056729.1, read on the forward strand.
TCAACCTCAGCCTCCACACAGGCTGCATGCCCACACAATGGTGGATAGCAATGGTTATTCCACTCCACCAAAGTGAAAACACAACTGACCATGGTAACTACAACCCCATAAGCCTGACTAGCCTGGTCTGCAAAACTATGGAGCACATCCTCATGGCACTCATTGACAACGACATTGGTAACCTCCAAACACTTGACCCAACCCAGGTCAGCTTGGTTGAGTGCAGATCATGCTTACTGAACCTGTTTGACATCTTACAGACAGTCACCAAGACATTAGATGAAGGGAGAGGTGGTTCACACTTACTACCTGGACCTCGCCAAGGCTTTTAACATGATTCCCCACTCAGGTAATATTGATAACCTCATGAGCCTGTACATAAACCCATACATCACAGGATGGGTTGCCAATAGGCTTACACACAGAACCCACATGGTAAGACTAGTAGCTTTCAGGTCCAACTCTTAACCAGTCACAACTGGTGTCCCACAGGACTCAGTCCTGGGACCCCAACTATGTGGCATATACTTCTCAGAGGTACAGGCAAATACAAGTGGACTGTGGCAAACCATGTTTGGCAATGACTGCAAACTGGGAGCCATAATTGACAGTAGAGCTGACACAGACATCCTTCAAGGGGCCTCACAGAGACCGACACAGGGTGTCAATGTCATGGACTACAGCTAAGTGCCACAAACTGTATGGTCATTCCATTTTGGAAAATTAAACACCCACATATTAACACGTAAGTGGAAGCCACTTTAATACAGACAAGGTAATAGGGTATCTGGGGACTAAGGTAGATAGTGATCGCTCCTTTGACAATCATATCTCCAAAGTAGTTAGGACATCCTTCTATGTAGGCCATCCGAATACTAAAGGGTTTGCATCTAGACATACTGAGGTTATAGTGCCCCTTTACTCATCACTCATCAGTCCCATCATAGAGTATAATAACCTATTTGAGATGTACCTCAGAAGACACTTCCAACAGCTGGAAGGTCCACGAACATATCTCGCCAAGAGGATTACTGGCCTCAAACATATGTCCTATGCAGCCAGATTGAATAAACTCCTGCTTTACTCAGTGGCATCTCATTTACTCAGAGATGATCTCTGCTGGCCATGTCCAACTCAGGCTTAATGGATATGCTCCACCTATGGGAATCCATGTCACAGTGAGCCACATGCTGTAGTGAGCTACACCTTGCAACAACAATAACTAGAAGATGCTGGAGGGACAGATTCCTGTCACAGAAAATCCCCATGCTTTGAAACTACATCCCTAATTACATTTTACAGAGCCCCTTACTAACACTCATCATGAGAAACCTTGAAGAGTGGATGGGGAACAGTAGATACACCCCAGGGATCCCACCATTGGCTCTGCCCCACAGAGGGACAATTAATTAATCAATGGGGTGGCAAAAGCAGACACATTTTGGCTAGGCTTATGAATGCCCTCAGGCAGTTAGCCAAGCACCTAACTATGAACCTATAAATCTATACATACAGTATCAGCACATGCTGATAGCTTAATTTACTGTTTAGGTGTTGACTTACCTTGTGCCAATAGCAGTTGTGTGCAATAGTTGAGGGCTGCCTATGTTGGATGCACACAGTAGACTGTGTGTGTGCCATCCATTTTTACTGTGTGTGCAGGTGGTGAAAGGTGTCAGTCCCTAGGTGACTACACTGTCAGTGTGTGTGCTATACGTTCCCTCCTTGCCAAGGCTTGGGCATACTGGGAATGCCTCCATCTGCCTACTGGGGCTGGCGCATGGTGTTCATGGTCTAAGTACCTCTGTGCCTGTGGGGCCTTTGGCAATGGTGGTGGGCTGTGAGGCTCGTTACCATTCTGTCCCTGCTGCAGCTGTTTCCGCATGATCATATTGTGTAGCATGGCACATACTATGAAGATGTGGGCACACATGCCTGAAGAGTACTGCAAGGCTCCACCAGATATGTCCAAGCAACTGAACCGTGATTTAAGCATCCCAAACACATGGTCTAGGATGATTCTGGTTTGTGCGTGTGCCTCATTATGGCGTTCTTGCATGGGTGTGTGTGCATTTCTGATGGGAGTCATCATCAGTGGTTCCAGTGCATAGCCAGCATCCTCAACCAGGTGACCAAATGGGATGTCCCCCCTGGCAAATACCTGATACATCTGTGAGGCATGCCAGATGTGGGAGTCGTGATAGCTTTCAGGGCTGCCAGCACACGCATCCATGATAATGCCCTGGGCATTGCACATGACCTGGCAGTTGATGGAGTGGTAGCCTTTGCGGCTTATGTAGCACCTACCCTGCTCACTGGGTGGTGACTTGATGTGTATGTGAGTGCAGTCTATTGCACCCTGTACCTCCAGGTATTCTGCCACACAGTAAAAGAGACACATATTTCTGACCAACTCCTCCTGCATTCGGGGGAAGTATATGTGCTCATTGGCATGTGGTAACATGGCATCCAGGAACTAGTGAAGTACCCTGGATGCTAATGCTTGTGAGATCCCCATGAAATCCCCAGTTGGCCTTTGAAAGGTACCTGTAGCTAATATTCTCAGGCTTACACATACCTTTCATATCCACTGGGATGAGTTCCTTTCTGTTTGTTCTGGCTCTGGGGCGTGGCCGGCACAGCTTCACATGTTGCTGTAGGGTGTCCCTGTGTACCCTGTAATGCTCTAATAAGTTCAGATCATGTAGCCCCTGGTAGGTAACCCTGGGTTTGAACACTCTTCTCCTCCTCTGGTGCCTGGGGTGGTTGTGAGCATCATCCTCCACACCACCTTCAGTCTCCAACACATGCTGGTGGATCAAAGCTATGGCAGCCCCTAACATATACAAATTAAAAGTTCCCCGTCTGTATATACCAATGGTGTAGAGTGTATGGGAATACACAAGTGTGTGTGAGGTGCTTTCACACTTTATACTATTGTGCTATATATGCTGCTGATGTCATTGGGTGTGTATGAGCAATTCCAGCTGCAGGGTATCTTAATTATGGGTTTTGCAGCGAGTACTACAAGTGTGGGGACTTTAGAGTGGAGTTATGCTTGCCTGCCTTGATTAATCTGTTGCCCTTTAATTCACTTTTATACCAGAATCCCCTCCCATTATCGGCAATACCTCCACCTGCCATCTTTCTTGTTTTGTACTTTCCCTACCCAGTCATGTGTTGCAAAATGTGTCTTGCAGCTGATATAATGCAAATCTGCTTTGTCCTGCTTAATACTTTACTGTTTTCTTTGCAGTACAGCCCCTCCCCTTTCCTGTTCTGCAGGTAGCTGCTTGCAGCCTTGTTAGCTATTGTCAATGGCCCACTGTAGGTTCCTTGGTGTTAATTAGTCATTTGTACTCCAATTTCCCTGCTGCAGCATTTCCTTATTCTTTTCCTGTATCCTTACTGTTTCAGCTACAGTGAGCACTGTGCAAACCCATTTACCAAGTTTAAGCGTGTTTTAATCTCCATTCACTTGCATACTTGGTTACCTTGTGTGCTCTCAGCTAAGCAAATCTATAGCCAGTTCAACACATCCCTTTCCCAGGGGCGGCCCGTGCTATCGGACTGCCGGACTGCAGCCCCCTCAAAATAAAAAACAGAAAAAAAAACATTTTTCAAATTTCGCGGACTTTGCGCATGCTCAGTAGTCCCGACTACTGTCGGTCTATGCGCATGCTCCAGGCAGTCTGGCAGTCCCCATATGGGGACACAAGGAGACGTCTGTGCACTTTTAAAGTGCACAGACTCGCTGGGATTATGTGTTAGGTCCAGACTGCAACAGCAGCAGTCAGGAAGGAGCTTTGGATCTCACGGGTCTTTTGGAGTATTTGCGCAGGCAGTCTCGTCAGGAAGGAGCTTTGCTTGGGATCAGACAGGTAAGTGTATGGTGCTTTATTACTTTTACAATGTTTATATTGAGTGTGTATGGCGCTTTTTAGTTTTACAATTGTGTATGGTGCTAGTTTATATTAAATTGGTGCTTTTATACTGGAGGCTTGTGTATGGTGCTAGTTTATATTGAAGTGGTGCTTTTATACTGGAGAGGTGTGTGTGTGTGTGTGTGTGTGTAAATGCCCCAGGTGCTCATGGTGGTGTGGTAGGGAATACCTCAGGCTTGAACCCTGTACCCTGTATGCAGGTGTTAAAGACTTGAGTTCCCTACCCACCACCATTTGTAAAAAAATTGCAGATTTTTGCCTCATATTCAATCTGATCTGTTCCTCATAATATCTGTGGTTTGTAAATGTTGCAATGTTTGATATTTGATGGTGTAGTAGTAGTATTGTTGCTTCACAGCTGCAGGTTCTCAGGTTTGATTCTTGGCTGGGGTTCCTTCTTTGTGGGGTCTGTTATATTCTCCCTGTGTTTGTGTGGGTTTGCTTTTGTGTCCTCCCATGTTACAAAGACATGTCTGCATTATTTCTTCCTGGGCCTCTGCTGAAAATTGTTTTTTTGTTCCAAGTCAGACTGTCCTGATTAACAAATGTTAAATAAAATTGACAGGCATTTGAATTTCAGACGTCAGGTTTTTGAATGTTTAATTCCTTGCATATTTAATGGTGCAGTGGTAGTATTGTTGCCTCACAGCTATAGGTTTTCTGGTTTAATTCTTGGTTGGGGTGACCTCTGTGTGGAGTCTGCATCTCCTCCCTGTGTTTGTGTGGATTTCCTCTGATGCCCTGCCATTTTACAAAGACGTGTCTGCAGTATTAATCCCTGCGTCTCTGCTGAAAATTGTTTTTGTTCTGTCCGCAGTAAAATTGACAGACATTTGAATTTCAGACTTCAGGTTTCTGAATGTTTAATTCCTTGCATATTTGATGGTGCAGTGGTAATATTGTTGCCTCACAGCTATAGGTTTTCTGGTTTAATTCTTGGTTGGGGTGGCTTCTGTGTGGTGTCTGCATCTCCTCCCTGTGTTTGTGTGGATTTGCTCTGATGCCCTGCCATTTTACAAAGACGTGTCTGCAGTATTAATCCCTGCGTCTCTGTTGAAAATTGTTTTTGTTCTGTCCGCAGTAAAATTGACAGGCATTTGAATTTCAGACTTCAGGTTTCTGAATGTTTAATTCCTTGCATATTTGATGGTGCAGTGGTAGTACTGTTGCCTCACAGCTATAGGTTTTCTGGTTTAATTCTTGGTTGGGGTGGCTTCTGTGTGGTGTCTGCATCTCCTCCCTGTGTTTGTGTGGATTTGCTCTGATGCCCTGCCATTTTACAAAGACGTGTCTGCAGTATTAATCCCTGCATCTCTGCTGAAAATTGTTTTTGTTCTGTCGGCAGTAAAATTGACAGACATTTAAATTTCAGACTTCAGGTTTCTGAATGTTTAATTCCTCGCATATTTGATGGTGCAGTGGTAGTATTGTTGCCTCACAGCTATAGGTTTTCTGGTTTAATTCTTGGTTGGGGTGGCTTCTGTGTGGAGTCTGCATCTCCTCCCCATGTTTGTGTGGATTTGCTCTGATGCCCTGCCATTTTACAAAGACGTGTCTGCAGTATTAATCCCTGTGTCTCTGCTGAAAATTGTTTTTGTTCTGTCCGCAGTAAAATTGACCGGCATTTGAATTTCAAACTTCATGTTCTTCAGAATATATAGTAGCACCACCTTTTTTTCTAGCAATTTTCTAAGTTTATAAGATGAATATTTTAAATTTGTCCCTATTTTTGGAACTGTATTCCCCCATTATTGGCTTCGTCCAGGTTTTTGTGCTAAGGCTGACAGCTATGGCAAGAACTGAATTCACTGAATATGTTTGAGGGCTGTATTCCCTCATTACTGGGTTTGTCCAGGTGTTTTGTACTAAGAGGTTGACAGCTATGGTGAGAACTGAATTCACTAAATGATAGCCATTTAAGTTTCAGTCTTCCTCTCGTTTACAAAGCAGCTGATGTGGCATAGTGGTATGTTACTCTGACTGTTTTTTGCTCAGGGACCTTGGCAGTAAAATGTATGGTGGCAACAAAACATTTTATTCTAGCAACTTTCCAAGATTATACAAGCAATGTTTAATGTGTCCCTGGTTTTTGGGCTTTTGACCCCCCCCAATACATTTTGGCTTTTTCCAGTTTTCTTGAGCTGCGGTTGAGATGCAGTTGAGTATTGAGTAGATTTTTCAAGGAGCTGAGAGCTGCAAGGGAATAGAAGTTTAGTGCTACTGCTTTGCCTAGTTAATACTATAGCACAACAGGTTGTGTACTTGCTTTTGATGCAGAAGGCTGTGGGTTCTACTCCCACAAGGGGTGGATGCTGCCGTACTGAGAATGTTCTCCTTGGTGAAGATGCTAACTATGAGTCAGTTATCAGTTTGCCATCCATTTCCTCTTGCAATATTATTACTAGCTTATCATTTTTTTAATGTAATATAGGCAATTTATTCCTGAGGGGCAACAGACACTTTATTTTTCGATGAAACCATGAAATATAAAGGTGATTGCTAGCAGCAACCGCTTCATTAGTTACAGATTTCTTTAATGTGGAATTATTTAGATGGCTTACTTCAGAGATTGTGCATATTTACTGATAATGGACTGTAGAATTGTGCATATTTACTGATAAAGGTGGACTGTAGAATTGTGCATATTTACTGATAATGGTGGACTGTAGAATTGTGCATATTTACTGATAATGGTGGACTGTAGAATTGTGTATATTTACTAATAATGGTGGACTGTGGAAGTCTGAGTAGACTTTTTTATGATAAATGTTCTCAACTGGGCAGTTTTGCCATTATGGGTGCATATGGTTTGTTTCATTGCTTACTGGAAAAATGTTCAAAACAAATTTAAAACACCCTCTAACAAGTGTACTGTATTGTACAAGGAATATAATTTTAGTACAATGAGGAAGGTGTATCAAAGAGCACATGTATGTTTCATATGCAAGGGGCCTATGATTTGAAAACAGCCCAAAATTAATCTTTATCTGCCACTGGCAAAATGTATTTTCTTTGAATGTGGGTTTCAATGCTGTTTCAATGAATGTGAGTTTCAAGGGCAGAGAAGTTTTAATGCTAAGTTTTCATTGTGAGACTGCATTGCTTTGTTTAACAGATGACTTAGTGTTTGTGCTGTAAAATACAAAATAAAACTTTCAAATGAAGTCCAACTCATCATAGAAGTAAAGCAGTATGCACATTAGTGTTTATGGTAAATGGAGTGAAATAGCCAAGTAATGGTTCATTGGAATGGCCGCAGAGGCTCCATTCAACCATTATTTTGTCAGGGGGGAAGGGCAGCAAACTCAGACAGGCCCAGCTGAACTATGCCTCCCAACTGTCGATTTTTGCTTCTTATTTTTGGTTTGTTCTTCATAAAATTTGTAGTTTTCTGGCAAATCATTTAGGAATTAAGTCACTAAATAATAAGTTTCAGACTTCATAACCTTCAGAAAAATGCATGTTAAAGTAAGAGCTGTTCTATAAACTGTCTCAATTTATACAAGAGCAATTTTTAGTACTGTTTATATGTGCCCCCAATATATTTGGCCTTGTTCAGATTTACTGCATTAACAGGTTGAGAGGTACATGCAAATAAATTGCTTTATAGAATTAGGCATAGCCAACCTCTCAACTGTCCCCAATTTATTTTTGGCTCAAAATGTTGTTCTTCCCCCTAATAATCCCTCTGCAAAATAGCAATTTTGGAAGAAAACATGCAGGGTTTACAATTAAGAAATAACTGTAATAATCAAAGTTATAGATTACTTGAAATGCATGTAGATTCTTTTATTTTGTCAGCTGCTCAAGGTAGCAGTACTAATATTAAAGTGTCACTTCTTTGACAGGTAGCAGCTGTATTGTGTGTCTGTTTTTTATTTTTGCATCACATTTTTGGTCCATTTTTCATAAAGTTGTGTTTTTTGGCAAGTTAGTGACAAATCACTAAAGACTGAAGTTAGAAAATGACAGACATTTGAGTTTCAGATTTTATACCCTTCAGAAAATTCATACTAATGCAAGACCTATTCTATTATCTTTCTAAGTTTATTAGAGCAATATTTAAAAATTGTCCTTATTTTTGGGCCTTTGTCCCACTTCTGTGTATGGCTTTGTCCAGATTTCTTGCTCTTGAGGTTGAGAGGTATGACAAATGTGTCAGGGCCATCACAGTCAGCCAGAGAGATTTCAAATTGTGACATGCTTGTTGCACCCCACTCCCCATGTAGTGACTCTGGATGTGTCCAAGCAAGGCAAGGAGTAGTTGTATCTACCTTGGATGGGGAGGACACACTGCATAAGTACTACAGTGGCTTTTCATCTGTCCTTGATTTTGCGGAATGGTCTGGTTTCTGTCATATTTTTGTACTGTTGATTTATGCTTATTACTCAGATTTATGCTTATTACTCAAAGTGCCTGTTGCTCTGTGTTTAAGTAGCAATGCTTTAATGACCATAAGGTAAGCTTGTCTGAGATCGTAAGATGCAAGTAAGGTTTAATAAGCATACTGTTAAAGAACTGCCAACATTGAAAGCCTTTCTGTTGTTGCCATGCAGAGAATACTTGACTAGATAATGTATAAGCCTTGGGTATTAAAGGACAGGATTCCATTATTTTACAAAGCTCATTACACTTGTTGGAGACTTCCAGTCATCTCTACAGACTTTACCCATAAACTAAACAGAATGCCAATCATGTGTGGTCCATAACCTGTACAGTAATCCTTTAAGCAATGTATCTTGAGCTTGTTTCTTGTTTGCTTTTCATTTTTTTACTTTTATCATGTTTTCCCCATGAAACAAGTTGTCAGGCAGCAGGTCTTTTTTGGATAAGAAACATTTTACAAGTGGGGCATCACATAGATTTCTACTTTCAGCATGTTACTTGGTACTTTAATAAAGCAGAATATATTATAATTAGAACTGCAGTGCAAGGAGAAGTGGTTTGAGATGAGTGCTTCTGGTTTTTCTTATACTTGATTTTGACTGGCATTCCAGTAATGTATTTAAAAAGTAATTTATTTTTTCATGCCTCACAACCTTTTGTTTCCATCTAGATATTAAGTAAGCTGTCATGCAGCCAATGCATTGAAATATTTTTATTCTTCTACACTTATTTTTGTCTTGATTGGACTTTCATAATGATGGTTTGCCACCCAGGGCAGCGTATTTAATTAAAGTTAGTTTTTTGTGGTGTTGTGCATAGCCCCTCCCCTTTCAGGTTGACCACACCCCCTCCCCATTGACCCCACCCATTCAGCTGTCTCCTGCAGCCCCCCTGTGATTTGAAGTCACCAGCTGCCACTGCCCTTTCCTGCAGCTTTGCTTAGCTACAGGACACCGGATTACCAATTCTCCAATCTGCTTACAGCAAAGGTGACACCCCCCCTCTTGATGTAATTTCTATCTCAAGGGCACACCTCAGTGTTATAATGCTACGCTGTGAGGTGCATCCTTACACCAGTGGGGAATCTGTGATTCACTTTTACTCCTCTCATTTGCATGGCATTGCTTACTAATTCCTAGCTACCTTGCAAAACACTGTCACAGCCCCTTAGCAACCCTTGCACCATGGTGTGGTGTAACATGACTGCCATTGACTATTATGGGAAAATCATGATATGTGTTACATTGCAGTTTTATTCTATATTTTTCTTTTTTCTTGCGATCCGGTTTGCACGCCGCTGCCCTGTGCTTAAACTTCGCGATAGTGCTAAAAATGAAATTAAATGTTCTTTTTATATTTTGTACATTTTTTTAATGCCAATGGCTATATATTTAGCCATTGGCATATATTAACGATATAATACATGTGTTTGGCCAGCTGTCATGGCTCTGATTTTATGTTTGAAAAAATGTAAACCGTTTTTTTACGGTTTACATTTCTGCATGCTTACACTATGCCTGCACCACTTCCTGGATTGCTACATACCTTTATTTGCATGCTACACTGCTGCAACTGGGGTAATTAGCATCAAGGACTGGGAGCTGTGCGGGTGTAGCGTACGCAGGTAGTGCACGTGGAAACAGCTCATACCTGGATCGCTCGCCGGCCATATTTGGTGTTGGTACGCTAATGCTATGCCTGCACCTGGTGGAAGCTTCATGAATCCCAGAGAAAGAAGCTATGAGAGCAATATAAACATTTGACCTTGGTGCCCCCATCATTTGGGCTTTGTCCAGGTTTCTTGAGCCAACAGGTTGGGAGCTAGATTAGTTATAGTTGTTCCTGGGTGAATTTTAGTGTTTTTTGTCAACAGTCTGATAGTGGCAGTTATTGGAAACATTGTCATTGGCCTTTTAGTGTATGTTCAGGGCTTATGAGGCACTGGCAAGTAACGTCCATGCTCCACGCTTGGTCTTTATTAACTGAGAAACAGTCTCCATTTCCTTTGCTATCATCAACTATCTCATATTTCCCATTTTGTAATGGGTTCAGGGTATCACATCAACATAAATCAATTTAACCAAATCAGCAGAGGCCAATGTTTAAATCAATGAGTGGCTAACCCCGACATGGCAAGGAATAATAAGATCAACAATGTTAATTGCAATGCAATCTGAACAGGAGAATGGTAAAACAGCTATAGTACCAAATAAAACTATTCTCATCCTACAAAAAAAATACATAGAGACAACACAGACAGAAGCTCTGGAAATGTTTAATGCACTCTGCAATTCTGTTCACAGTAAGAATGCCAAGTGTATTAGTCTCGAGCAATTCAGAGAAACTCTGTACTGTTTCAGTCGTTTGAAGGAAGTTGTCTGTATTGTGGACAGTTGTCCCACTAGTGAAGCTGCGTAAAAATGTGTCAGTCTAAGGAAGCAGCTAATGATAATTATCCATGTCCTCTCACCTGGAGCATTGTTGGTATCTGAAAAGCATGTTAGAGCTATTCAAATAATAATTCTACAGTGCTATTTGGTGACTAAAGTAGCAAAGGTGTACACTGTCTTTTAATAGTTTACACCCATTCACATAAATGGGATCAGAGCATCTAGTGCCATGTATGAGTGTATGTGTGCTTATAGAGGTACGATTGCAGCTATCAGTGTGTGTGTGTGTGTGTGTGTGTGTGTGTGTGTGTGTGTGTGTGTGTGTGTGTGTGTGTGTGTGTGTGTGTGTGTGTGTGCGTCTTTCCATGTGTATTAGTGTTATGTGTTTGCATGTATAGGTGCTGTATGAATGTCTGCGTATGTATAGTTTGCAGGGGTTGTTGTATGTGTGTATGTATATGCATGCCTGTGTGCATATGTGTGCATGTCTGTGTATGTATGTGCATTTGAAAGGCCTGTGTAGCTATGTTGCATAGGATTGTAGGGAAAATTCAAATGCATTCAGATCTAACAGTACAGTGTTTTTGAGTCATGATAATGAACCACAGACAAGATGCTGTTCGGTGCAGATTTATCATGTTTCTGAATTGAGATGTTATCATATCAAAGAACCTGCACATGAGACAGTTCATCAGAGTTTAATAATCTCATTTTTTGCAATCAAAAGCACATATGTGGGATACTAGGGAATCAAGGTCCTGTCTCTATAAGCAGTGGAATCATAGATTCCTTGTACCTTTTCTGATTCAAAGCAACATTATTGTAACAATCATAGAACAACCACTCATAGTTCTCAACCTTCCATCTCCAAAATGAGGAACACTAGCCCTCATAATGTGGAACAAATGGCCAAAATGTGGAACACGTACTAATGGCTTACTAACAACTTCAGTTAGGAAGGTCATAGGATGGTTAAGATATGCTAGTTTTACTTATACAGAAGATCGTTTAGTGAATTAGCATGATTTATTTCTATTTACCATGGATTTCACTTAAAAAATTCCTAATACTAAATGTGTTATAGACCGTTTCAGTGCGGAAATTCGAGGAACATGAACTTTTTAAGACCCCAAATGAGATACGTTCCTCGTAATGAGGTACACTTGAGAGGTATGCAACCACTCATTAGTTAAAAATGAAAGTTAACAGCATTCATTTTGCAAACTAAGATGTCCTGACTCCTTGTTTATGACTTTCCATATAAGGTGTGAGTTCTGAATTCTATAACAGAACTTTTTACAACAAACAGATCTTTTTACATTGCTTCCATCCTGGCAGTTTCTGATATTTTACAGGAAGTAAATCATCAGATACGTATTGAAAAACACTCAGGAATCCATCTTGTAATGAAAGCATATTAAAATGACATACACAAACTGACAGTTTTCCTTCTCTGTAGTCCTCACACTTAATATTCTCCCATTTGATGCTGTAAAGCATCACTCAAATCATAATATTTTTTTATGACTGGACAATGACTACAGAACTCAAAAAAAGAGACACTTTTTCACTTGCTATCAGACACTCCACATGTGATTTCCTTTTGTCTTTGACATGAACATTTTTTTATGCAGTCATTTTAAAAATATAGTCTTATTAGCAATAAAAATATGCCCATGTCTTAGAAAAAATGCAGTATGAATGCTGTAAATAATCCTGTTATACATTCTCTATTTTCATATTTTTCAGGATCCCCTGTATATATTGTCACATGTTTTACTAGAATATTGCAAAACTTTTCCATATTCTACTGTACTATGATTCTTACCAATCGGGAGGTTGGCCTAATAGTTAAGGTGTGTCCCTTACAGATACAAGGTGAAGGGTTTGATTCTCAAAAGAGATCCTCAGCTAGGCTTAAAATGGCCCACACAGGCAGATACCTATTACTAATCTATGAACCTATTGTGGTAGTGATTTCACTTTATGCATTTCAACATGAAGAAAATAAGGACTAACAATAATATTATAACAGCTATAAGCAAGAAGAACTTTAAATTATTCCATTTTAATGAGTGTGCATGTACCCCTTTAGAACCAAGGGTAAAATCAAGTGCCATGTGGTTTTGTAGCACCATAGTCCACAATGCAGTCAGTTCTTGCGAAATCAAATGAATGGACTCACTGGTTTAATTACTCAAAATTTGTAAGAGCTCAGATTACTTTCTAAGCTCCCATATCAACTTTGTTGGCCATACGCAGTTATAATTCCTGCTCTAGAAATGACCCCTTCATCAAAATTCATGAGAGCAAGCCCTTTAAAAGCAGTCTTCAGAACAACAGACATCTATTTTTCCAAATGGGTTTGGAATGTCTTTAGTGTCTCTTATGCAACAAGCATAATGAATCTTTCCTTCTGGTATAGCATGACCTATATAACAACACACAGATCAGACTGCAGGTAACCAGGGATAAGCTTGATTTCCACAAACAGTAATATTCATGAAATGCTGTCCTGTCCTGCCCTCAAGTCCCATCATAAATTCTGTGAAACTGCAAGCACTATTTCCAACAAAAAGTGCTCCATTTTATGATAGCAAACATGTCCTTTAACAGTCATTGATATTTGAAGTGTCATTACTGTAAAGGGGTTAGAAATATGTTTAGTCTTTAAAATTTTTAGCAAACAAAAAAAAACCCAAGGTGAAATGCAGTATGAAAATCTGAATCTGTCACTGGTATAGGAATCAATGGCATATCCATGTCATGTGCAGTAGGTATATGCACACAAACCCAGCAGCTGCTAAGACTAAGAGTCTGTGCATCAGTATGCAAGGTGGCAGAAAAAGTATTAAATCTAGGATGCCATTCAGGCATTCTCAGTTCATTGCTAACCAAATGCCTGTCGCTGTTTTTTGCAAATCCTGCATATCTGTTAAGGAATGTTTCAGTACTTACAGTTCCAACGGTTGCAGATGATGATGTTCTCACAGTTCTAGATGTCCAATGCAAACAAAATAAAATGATGCTGAAGATTAGAGCAACAGTCCCAATAATATGTCCGCAGGGAAAATGAGCATGTGTGGGCTGGAAATGGTTTTTAAGAAACTATAAACATGGATGCTGAATTGTTTGTTCACAGTGTGTGCAATTGATCATCAATCTCTGACCAAAAGCATTGGCAGTAGGTGACTTTGCAAATGAGTTGTGTCTGGATAAAGCAATGTCTATGTCAGTGTCTAAAAGGTACAATGATTTTGTGACATTGGATTTAGAAACAAAATTTTTGGTCAATATTGGAAAAGAATCACTGGAGTTTACTTCAGTCCAAGATGAAGTATCAGAGACAAAAATGTTTCCCTTCTTGGTCTGATAAAAAAGGTAAATTAACTATATTAATTTCCCCATTTTGTCTGGCTGGCAAATGTGGAGTCAGGTTGAAGGGTAAAGAGTTCATAGATGGGTCTGGAATTGGTGTGGATGGCAAAATGTCAATGGCTGTCAGTTTTGGCTGCAGTGATGTGCCTGTTTTTTCATCTGGTTCTGCTGACAATAGGTTCTGCTGGTTCATGTGGAATGGTGTCAATGAAATCTCAGATGTACTCATCACAAATGAAAGTCTTCTTCACATGTGACATATGGATCCAAGTGGGGAGTTCCTCATAATAGATGGCAGTGACAGTTGTGATCAAAACCAAGTATGGTGCATTCCATCTGGAGCTAACTGATCTTCTTTGGGAGTATACTTTAATGTGAACAAAATCTCCAAGCTGCAAATCAGGATTGTCCTACTCTGTAGGTCATAGGGCCGCATGCAAAATGGATTTGTGATAAATTTGCAAAAGAGACTAAAGAGATTTATAATACAAAAGTACGGACTTATCAACACCTTGCAATTCTAAATTCTTGGGAAGGGAGATAGCAAGCATTCTTGTGGGTTTGACCAGAAGAATTTCTTGAGGGGACAATTTTCTAATGGAAATAACTGCAATTCTCATACTAAATAAAAGTAAGGTGGAAGCTTCTGACTACTTGAGACCAGTTTCTTACAAAATGTAGCTATTTGGGTCTTAATGATTTGATTAGCTCTTTCCGCTCTCCCTGAAGCTTGTGGTCTATAGGGACAATGGAACTGCAATTTCACATTCAGAGTTTTATATATCTGCTGCATTACTTGACTTGATAAAGTAAGTACATTGATCTGACTGACTACAACAAGTCACTCCAACTCTTGGAATGAATTCAGTTAAGAATTACTTGCTACCGTTTTAGCATAATTTTTCCACAGGAGTATGCCTTTACCTATCCGGAAAAATATCAACAATGACTAATGCATATCTAAATTTCCACAGTTGGGGAAGCTCATAAAAATTCCATTGTAGATAACAAAATGGTCCCAAAGACTTTTTCAATGATTGAATAGGTGCAGGTACTGATTTACACACTTTATGCTCTAAGCAAACTACACGCTTATTTACAAAGTGTTCAGCAACTTCTGAAAGTAAGTTGAGGGACATAGCAATCACTGGAACTCTATTTTATTAAAGAACTTTTGCCCAGATGAAAGGTAAATGGTAGGCTTTTACTATCTGATCTAATAAATTGTGTGTGGCTACTAGATGTCCATACAGGTGGTGCTGCAAAGTATCTGGAGACTGACTGCAGCCATTTCTTATCCAACTCATTCTTTCAGAGTCCTCTGTCTGATTCTAAAAGGATTATAACACCTGTTAAGAAAGATTGTTGTTAGTTTCATTCAGTTGCTACAGAAAAAAAGCCTGAACAGGATACCATCATGGAGCTTGTCTTGCCACAATATCTGCAGAAACATTCCCCTTCATTACAAAATAATTGACTGTTTTATGTGCAGCACACTTTACTACTGCAGCTCACCTTATAATAATAAAGCATCTAACAAATCATGAACAAAAACAGCATTTTTAATAACAGTCCCTGTTGATGTTACATAACCACACCCTTTCCAAAGTGTCCCAAAATTATGAACTACTATGTAAGCACAAGAATCTGTGAAAATTCTTACTGATGGATCTTTGTCAGTCTGTAAGGCTTCTGTAATAGCTATAGCTCAGATACTTAACCAGACAGATTTCCATTTAATTGGTTAATTAATAAAATTCTGTCCTATGTACAAATGGAAAAGGCTGCTATGAGTTTACCATTATCTCTTCAAACACAGCAGCCATCCAGAAAAAGTAATGGATATTTTTTTTCTGCAAAGGAGCATCTTTCATATCTAACCTAGAAGGGAGCACAATGGTAGTAACATGAGGTTCTCCTTCATCTTCTGTAGGAATTAGAGAAGCAGGGTTATGTTGTGGGCATCACACAATCTGTAAATAGGGATTATTAAGTAAAGACAATTCATATTAGACAATATATGCTATAGAGTGATAATCTGTTCTAGTCTTCAGTGACAAAGCATCTACAAAATGCGAAGCTGCCATGTAAGTTTTGTGCCCACATGTTAGAGCACCTGCCATTTCCACTAAAATTGACATCATGGCCAACACCCTTAGACAGTTGGGACCAGCTACAAAATCAAGGTTTGCACTGAAATAAGCAATAGGATTGTAACCATCATTTGTACCATTGGGCTAATACCCCCTTAATTATTCCTTTCATGACAAAGTAAAAAAAAAAAAAATTCTTAGAATAATCTGGCAACCCAAGTGCAAGAGGATTTAAAAGCAGTGTTTTCAGTTGTACAAAAGCTTCAAGACAATCCTGCCAGGATAAAGGCTCAGGAGTATCCTTCTTAACAATTCTAATAAAGGTTTAATGGCACAAAATACACTGAACCAACTGATATTGCAAACATTCTGGCAGACAGGTTTAGTGCAAACTTCACCCCCCCTCTCACCCCCTAAAGGGCTCATAAGCATACCAGAAGAATGTAGGGCCCCATCAATCACCGATGCACAGGTTAAAACAGCCCTATCCAAAGCCAAAAACACAGCTTCATTGGGACCAGACGGGGTCCCAGGCTGTGTCTTACAAGAGCTCCCAAATGAACTAACCCCTTACCTAAACACACTGTTTAAACTCAGCCTCTCTACAGGCTACATACCCATAGAGAGGCGCCCAGAAACAGTTATCCTGCTCCACAAAGGTGGAGCCACAATGGACCCTGGGAACTATCGCCCTATAAGCCTGACTAGCCTGGTTTGCAAGGCTATGGAATGCATCATCATGGAACTCATTAACAGAGACATTGGAAACCTCCAAACCTTGGACCCTACCCAGTTTGGTTTTGTTAAGAGCAGATCATGCCTCCTAAACCTTTTGAACTTCTTTGAGATGGTTACCAAGGCATTAGACGAGGGAAAGGTGGTCCACACAGCCTACCTAGACCTCGCAAAGGCTTTCAACACCATTCCCTATTCTAGTATTATAGACAAGCTCACCAGCTTGAACATAAACCCCTACATCACGATATGGGTTGCCAACTGGCTCATGGATAGAACCCACATGGTGAGAGTTGCAGGCTCTATGTACGATTCTAAACCAGTTACAAGTGGCGTCCCCCCAGGGCTCAGTCCTAGGACCCCTCCTGTTCGGTATATACTTCTCAGAGGTACAGGCAAGCATAGGAGGACTATGGCTGACCAAGTTCGCAGACAACTGCAAACTAGGGGCCATAATTGATTCTCTGGCTGATACAGACAGCCTTCAGATGGGTCTCACTGAGACGGATACCTGGTGTCAAAATCATGGCCTCAAGCTAAATGCCAAAAAGTGCATAGTCATCCCCTTTAGAAAAAACAAAATACCCACGAACTACCACATAGGTGGTAGTCCCCTAAATACACAAAATGAAATAAGAGATCTGGGGACCAAAGTAGACAGTAATCTCTCCTTTGATAATCATATTGCCAAGGTGGTTAGAAAATCCTTCTATGTGGCCCACCTAATCACAAAAGGGTTCGCATCTAGAACAAAAGAGGTTATTGTGCCTCTCTACTCATCACTCATTAGACCCATCATAGAATACAATGCCCCATTTGGGATGTACCTTACAAGACACCTGCAACAGCTGGAAAGGCCACAAAAGTACCTCACCAAGAGGATTACTGGCCTCAAACAGATGCCCTATGCAGCCTGACTCAAGAAACTCCAGCTGTATTCAGTTGCATACCGCTTGCTCAGACGTGATCTCTGCCTGACATACAAGGCCATGTCCAGCCCAGAATTGATGGACATGCTCCACCTAAAAAAAAAACAAATCCCAGAGAGCCACACGCTCTAGAGATATAAACCTCACCACAACGATAAATAGGACATGCTGGAGGGATATATCCCTATCCCAGAGACTCCCCATGCTTTGGAACAGGATTCCAATATACATCAGTCAGAGCTCCTCACTAACATTCCTCAAGAGAAACCTTGACGGGTGGATGGGAAACAGAAAATTTACCCCAGGGATCACTGTACTGGCTCTGCTGGACAGTGGCACAGGGAACTGATGGCTCTGCTGGTCAGAGGCACTGGGAAATAATCTAAGGGGGTGGCGAAAGCTAACACATTCTGGCTAGGCTTATAAATGCCCTTGGGCAGATAGCGTAGCACTTACCTATGAACCTATGAACCTACTACTTCGGCATAATCAGAAATCCATTGTCAATAGTAACCTGTTAGTACCATGAAGCTCAAAGGTGTTTTAATGTAGTGGGATGTGGTGCAGATATAACAGCAATACACAAATGCAAAATCTGCCCAGCACATTCTGAAATAAGATGTCCCAAGTGCAGAAACTGTGACTTCCATAACTGTAATTGCGTGTTTAGAAAATGGCAGGTGCTCAGCTTTTGCTGAAGTAATCCTCCTGTAATGAAGAGAAATGGGATAGATGAATTTTACACTGTAACATTGACAAAAGGACTGCCCTGATCAATTGGTACTAAGGGAAATAACTGTTGTTCCTGCTAATGGCTGTCCATATTTTTACCACATTGGTGGGCGCAAAGTAGTATTTCATACAGGAGGCTATCTTTCAGTCTGTTGTGGTACTTGACCAGTTGGTGATCTGACATGTCCAGACAATGGACATTTATTTCACTGATGCCCAGTCTGAGCACAATTAAGACAGGTTTTTAGATGTGATACACGTTGCAGTGACTGTGATGAAGCAGGGGATAATAATTTTGCTGATATTGCCTGAGAGTTGCTGTTGGAAAAATCAGAACCTACCTCTTTCTCTGTGGTTTCTTCTTCCCCTTCCCCACTCTTGTGAGATGGTATCAAATTGCTTGAGCTGAAGATCTAATAACTTTTTTCTCTTGCTTTTTTTTCTTCCCTAAGTATGTTGTCTGCTACATATTGTGGTTGATTTACAATGTTATGACTATCCAAACTTGGTCAGTTTAAACAAACCATTTTAATTTGCTTTCGAACAGGTGGTAATAAGCCCTCTGTAAAGGCTGCTGACAATGTATTGGCTCCCACAAGTTCTGTAGGCTCTTGGTGTCCAGAGGAGCCCTCAAATGCATCTATTTTGCCTTTTAATAGCACATCAATAGATTAAGTTTCCTGCTGCACAATGGCTTTAATGTTTGCCCACTTAGGGGTTGGGAGCGCTCTGTAGTAATGGCTTTTAATTAGTTATTTCTAGCAGCTAGATATCTATCATATGTGTGCTTCGGGATGTTATCACCTATAGTCAATTCTTCCAATTTCTTTCTAAAATATCAGTAGATGTGGAAGCATTTAATATTGCTCTCATATCTTCAATGCTGGGGTTTGCAATTGTACATGTCCTTCTAATATTTTTGCATATTTTGCCAAATGTGTTCAAATGGATAGGAGATAATCTACAATGGTTTGAAAATTGACTGCAGTCCATGGTTTTGCTACCATCATGGTAGGTGCACCCTCACTGTCTCTAGCTGCTACTGGATGTGGTACTTCTCATAGCAGGTGAATTTGTAAAGGAGGTAAGTCACAATCAGTGGAAGAGTCAGAATCATCTCATTTCTCTGAATTTTATTTGGCAGGGAGTGACCACTGGTATTCCTCCCCGTTTATAACAATTGAAAACTGGGTAAGTAACGACTTGTTTGATCTTTTTCAAAGTGTTAGTTTTTAGTGGAAAACATTTATTGGGAAATCTTTTTATATTTCTTATATTCTTAGCTTTAGCTCTGTAGTTGTGTTTATGATATATTTGTTTTCCTTTATTAGCTATTTGCATTAGCATTTTATCAGATTATGGTGTATACTGCTTTTCGCTGCTAATGGAATCTAGTGTTATAAATTGACCAACAGGGATAATTAGAAGAGCTGAAAATAACTTGGGCTGTATCTGGGGAAGTTGTAATTGTTTCTGTGCCATTTACCTCCACCTGCCCTCTTGGAGTAGAAAACTGTGGCTTCTTGAGTCACATTTGGGTCATAAGGTGGAGGGGATGCAAGAGGTAACAGAGGTCAGTCATCGTTCAATGATTCTGGCAGTGTGACTAATAACTTTTCTAATTGTCTTAACAGATACATTTTTCATCTCTGCATTTTTGTAGCAAATTTACTGTTCTATCATCTTTCGACAGCTTTGACTTTAATCTAGCTGAATTACATTTTAAACTTCTAACTACAGATTTATTTTTCTTATTTTTGGCTTCTTGCCTGTAATTAAAAGCTGACCACCAAGAGGGTGGTATCTTTTAGGTCTTCAATAATTTCTTATCAAAATTATCCTTTTCCAGAAATTGTTAAGCACTATCACTTCTATTGAGCTCAGACCATTTTATCAAATAACTACTGCTGTCACTTCCATATTTATTAAATATATAGGTGCCTGGAGAGTCCCATATGCTGGTTGTTTTAAACCTCTTGTACTTTTGCCCACTATAAAAACCCACTCTCTTACCAAAGGGATAGATATGCAACTGTAATCTTAATTCATTCTCATTTTCAATAAAGAAATCATCTGTGTTCCTTTTTCTTTATGTTTGATTAGAACCCGCTGTCACTCCTCGGAAGGATATTCTGTCCTTTTGTAAAGGATACTTTGTCCTTGTATTCATGGTTTGGACTCCACTAGCACACAATGAAATAATGTAATGTTGTTAGTATAGTTGATTGCACATACATCCAGTTTCTAGATGCATAAAATGTACCCGTACACAAGCAGTCAAAACTAGTGGGGAAAGCATTAGTAAAATGTATATGTAGAGGCCTTAAATTCTGCTGAAATTTAGAAAGAAATTGCATATTGGAACACATGAAACTTGCCTGACTGAAAACCTGTCATGTTTGGGCCTAGTGGCAATTTCTACTGCAGCAGCACAGAGACACATCACCCAACTGTTATGGTACAAAAGAACTTTCACACAAGCCAGCAGAGTAAATAATCTCCTTTATTGCAAAGAAAGGTACATATGTGGGAGACTAGGAGATCAAGATCATGTCTCCTCGGGCAACAGAATTATACATTCTTTATTCATTTTCTGTCTAAAAACAACATTATTGAAACAATCTTAGAATGACCACTGACCAATTAAAATGAATACTACAGTATTGATACTGCTAAGATCTCCAGAATCCTTGTTTATGGCTTTCCATATTAGGCATGAGTTCTGAATTCTGTAATAGAACTTTCTACAAAGGGCAGAACTTTTTACATTTCTGCCATGCTGGCAGGTTTGGTTATTTGGCAGGAAGTAAATGATCAGATACATATTGAAAAACACTCAGGACTCCATCTTGTAATGATAGCATATTAAAATGGATATACACACTCTAATATTTTTCCTTCTATGTACACCTCAGCCTTCATACAGATCATTGCCATAATGTTAATGATGTTGTTGGGCACTAGAGCATTGTGTAATAGTGCTGGTGGTAATAAATTTTCTGACGCCTCACCATACTGTTTCTACTGAAACAACATTAAAAGGCATGTATCTTTTGTATGTATTTTCAGTACAAAAGCATGCTAGCCTTATTAAATCTTTTTTTAAAAAATACTTAACCTTTAAAGGATGAATTGAAAATATAAGAAATTTTGCTAGTCAACAAATGCAAATGGGAAAGATGACAAAAGAGAACCCATTTCAGGCATGACCTATGTCTTAATAGGCAAGACAAAGGTTAACATAAACTCATTGGCTTACAAAACATATAGCATATAACAAACGCCTTACAACATATAGAAATATAGTTATACAAAATGTATGGCATACACCAAAAGTATTACTATGTGTACAATAATCATACAAAAGGTATAGAATGCTGTTACACAATAAAGAAGATAGTAATTCATATTTTATTAATAACATATTCATGGTATAAATGTGCCAGTCCATTCATAAGATATACTTAATTTACACTCTTGTAATGTAATGCTTTCATTACTATTTTGCTGATCCTTGTTAATGAAAAGTGAAGCATGGGATTTAAGAATGTAATTAGTATAATTGTGATGTGTAAATTAGCCATTTTGTCTAAGTAATGATCAAGTAATCTTTCCTAATATTGAAATAAATACATTTTGCTTTTTTACACTTGCTTTACATTCATGCAGACTGTTATTGATAAGACTTCTGAACTTACATTGCAATTGTTTTACATATGGAATGCTTCAGAGGCTGATGAGATATTTTTCTTATACACAATCTCTCTATTCACTCAGTGACAGTCTGAAAATGGCACTTACTGTTCAGATTCACTGTAGCAAAAATACATCTGTCAGTATAAAAACAAGAACAAAGTAAAAGCAAAATACTTATTTTGAATAATAAATGACAATTCCATACTATGGTTGTAAAATTCAGCTTGTAAGTCAGATGAAATAAAATAGGTAAAGCCTAATGGTAGTTAATTTGTTTTTAATTGTCTCTTTATAATTCATCCATGAATTTTCAGCAGTAGTGATTGCTAGAAAGCAAACCATTACATTAAGCAATTAGCATTTCTGGTTATATCTGTGGATTATAACGAGGCTTGAGTGGGGAAAAAAACTGTAACAACACTACTGCCTGGCTTCTCAGTCACTAAATCAAGCTATTACCCATGGCAGTCTGTATTTCTCTGTGTGCTGCCAAATACAGTGATTACTGATTCATAAAGGTGAATCATCCCACAGATTTTGCATGCTGGCAGGTCTAAATGTAACTTACTAGTTTCTTGAATGTCTTTTAGCTTCAGTGCTTCCCAGGTCATAGAGTATAAGATTAGAGTGGGAGTTCTAATAGTTGATCATAATTACATGAAAGCCCCTACAGTTTGAATATCTTGTGATGATCTGTGAGATATGTGCACATGTACAGAACAGGACACAATAAGCCATTCTATGTCACAATTAAGCAACAATGCCTGTCTACAGGAACTAGAATCACTCAATATTAAACTCAGTACCATTTTTGTAGGTAAACTAACCTATCCAACTATAGAATGGAAAACTTACACCACTCTTAATGTGCAGTGCAGAGACTTCTGAATTTTGTCAGTACAGATGCCCTGGAACAATTTTTCAGAGTACCCACAAGGGGAAAACAACATTTTGGATCATACCTTTACTAATATTGGGTATCTTCCAACATCCCTTCTGTATATTTGTCACTTGATGGGTATGACCATAAAGTCAGCTTTGAGGAGTGCAACTGAATATTTGAGATCAACGGGTTAATTACAATAAATAGTAAAAACAATAAAACCTGGATCTCAACACCAGAAATAAATAACTCACTTATTTTAATATAAATACAACAAGCAGAGCTTTTGGAAATAGACCCTTCTTCAATGCATATAAAACAAAGTTCAAATACAGATTTTTTAAATACAGCACATGATCCTATTGCCCAATAAGAGCTCAGCTTGTTATACAGAGAATCTAGAGTTTAAAGACACAGCAACACATATAAAAAGTACATGCAAAAGCATCTTAAAAGGCAAAACAGATACAGACAGTCAATAGCAACATTCACTTCAGTTTCATTTGCTTTTGTTTTAATACAAGTTTTAAACTAACTGAAGTATTTAATCCGGGTGCATAGTCAGCCTGTAGTTTTAGAATCCACCTGTATTCAGCTATTTCAGTGACATTTAGAACATTACCAACTCTCATGTTAAAAAAATATCCTTTGCATTACTCTAAATTTAAATGCATGGTCTGTAGCATTGTCATGAATATGCTTAGCCAAGGAATTAGTAGTAAGTCTATTCCTTCTAATTTCTGAAAGGTGCTTAGAAAGTGTTTCCTTAAATTTTCTGCTAGATTTGCCTATATATAAACTAGTGCATGTCATGTACATGACTTGTTACAAGTAAAGCAATCAAATTCATAAATAAGATTTGTTCATGGATGTTCAAAAGTAACAGAAGGATTAATATGGTTACAAGAAACACAATTATAGCATGGATCATTCAGAGTACCCACAAGGGGGATACAACATTTTAGATTATGTTTTTACTAATAGGGGGGTATCTTGCACCATCCTTTCTGTATCTTTGTCACTTGTTAGGTCTGACCATAAAGCCATCTCCTTAAAGATACAATACCAGAGATTCCTTCCACCCAAGGTACCCCTAGAATTTTTTCTAACACAAACTACTTCTAACTGATACACTGGCAAGCCTTAAATCCTCCATCAAACCTAGTTAACTCCACTGAATATATGGAAATGTACACCACCACACTATACTAGAATATAAATACCTTCATAGATGTTGATGTATCCTGTTGAAACAGATGCAGGGCAAACACCAGAAAAAAATGCACATGGTAGAACCATTGTAATAACAAGCTTTGCAATAAAATGAAAATAATTTTGACCAAAAGTAAGAAGTACAATTCCCAGAATGATGTAGCCCTCATCACTGAAATAAAAAAATAAATCAGGAGCATAACAAAATCCACTAATGCCAAGTTGGCATTAAAATAACAACCCAGGCCAATGACAGTCACAAGGCCTTTTTTGTTATGCTTGCCATATCATAAGCACATAGCAGCAATGTGCTTTGCTGATTGTGAACAACATCATTTATCTGAGGTTGAAGGTATGGCAAACCTACTGGTCGATAATTCCAACTCTAACTTTACCCTTCTCTTCCCGCGACTGCCCCTCAAAACATACCTGAAACTCTCTTACCTCCAAATATCAGATTAATGCTAGCAAAAGCTAAAAATATTGCAACAGTGGGTCCTGACTATACTCCTGGATGTATCTCAATTAACACAAAGCACACTTTAGCTTCCATCCCCAACAACAATTTTCAACCTCAGCCTTCATACAGCTTTTGTACCAGCTACAGATATTCACCTGCATAAGACTCAGGCAATTACAGGCCCATAAGTCTGTCCAGCCTCATATGCAAAGCCATGGAGCGACTTATCATGTAACTGATCAATAAGGGCATAGAGAACCTACAATCACTGAACCCGTCTCAGTTTGGATTTGTCAAGGACAGGTCATGTGTAATCAAACAGGTGGAAATTTTTGAGACAGTCCTAAAAGCAATGAATGAAAATTAAATTATACATCCCGCCTAACCTGATCTGACCAAAGCTTTTGACAATTCTACATAATCCGTGTTTGCACTAGGCTGCTTTCTTCATAGCTGAAGTTATATGTGCCCTGTATAGCTGCAAATGCTATCAACTTAAAATTTCCCTTAGAATAGCTATGTCTGCAAACTTTCCTGGTCACCTTGCTGCTCTACAAGCATATGAGTTGCACACAGAGCAGCATCACCTTTTTGGGTAGCTGCAGGTCACACTTAATATAGCACCCATTCTTCATCCATATGCTATCATCCCAGTCCAGTTAAATCACACTAATCTTCTCCCTGGTTAAACCCAGAGCAAAAAAAAACAGAAACCATTGATAAGCTCTTTCTTGCTATCTCTGTGGCCCGCCTGTTTGACATGGGCATCCTGAGGCAATGTAGCAATACTGACAATCACTTAATCCTGAAACAAACAAATACAGTATGTGAGAAATGTAGTTACTCTATGAAAATTGAGGCACAACTCCCATATACTGAAAAATAAAATGGCAAACAGGTTGCCAGCAAACATACACACATGATTTCCCTTATTAAATAATATCTCAACACATAAACTCACATATGTGGTGATACACACAAGTAACTTACCAAAACCTCAGAGGCTTATTGTATTCTGACCTCAGAAACCACATGTAAAAATAAATAAATAAATAAATAAATAAATAAATAGATACAAGTCACCACCAATCACTATACACAAAAATACAAAAATACATATCACAGCATCTCCACATGCAAGCTCCTAAGGTGAAACACCACACATTCAAACATCTTGGTCATATAAGACTATATTGAGAGACACATAGATGCTCCCTCACCAGACTGGATAAGAGTGGGTTGCAGTCAGCTGACTGCCAGCGACCAGGATTCACCAGATCATGCAAGCACTCAGATCACTCAGCTACAATTACCAGAATGACTCAGTCATAGTCTATGTGGGTGTGAATGGCCTGAGATGCACCTCCCTGGACTATACAAAGAGAGACATGATGGACCTCTCTGAATACATGTCAGAGGTTAGTATGAACCTCTCTTTGCACAGCATTCTACCCTCACCAGGAATGATATCACAATACAAACAGAAATGATTGACATCAGTAATTGGATTAGCTACTGTTGTCATTCTGGGGGAATCCAGTATCTGTCAGCCTGGGACAACATGATCATCAGACTATGCTGCTTGCCAGAGATGGCCTGCACCTGTTGCCACTAAGCTTTTGAATAGTTCTTTTTTAGACAGTGCCAAACCAATAGACTTGCCAACATGTATTCTTCTAATGCCAAGCTGAAGGTACTACTGCTCAATAGTAGGAGTCTCAACAAGAAACTGCACTCCCTGGAATCTGTCCTTGCCTTGGAGAATGCTAACATCTGTGCAGTTCCAGAGATGTGGTTCAAACCTGTGGAAAGCACCCCAGTAGGGCAAGGCCACAATGCCTATCACACATTCACACCACCCTCTGAAAATGAAAAAAATGAAAGGAGTGTTTTCATTTACATAAAAACGATCAATCTCTAAATTGGTCAAGTAGGATGACTCGCTTGAGCTACTCCATGTCCAATTGACCATAGGCAAAATCCCCACCTTATTATCAATAGCTACAGGTCCTCAACCATGAACCATGAAAACTACTTTGCATATGTGATGTTACTATAGTCACTTACCATTCAACCCAACACACTACTCATGGGTGATTTTAACTACCCCTCCATAAATTGGAAAACATATATGACCACTAACATGCAAGCTCAGAGATTCCTGGACTTTGTCAATGCAAATGCTCTGGAACAGCTGGTCTGCAATCCCAGTAAGGGTCCAAATATCCTTGACACAGTACTCATAAACATGTGGGAGCATTGCACCTCCCCTAGTGTAAGGTCCTGTCCTCACTGGTAAGATCAGATCATAAATCAGTCTCCATTAAAATAAATGTAATGGTAGAACCCCCATCAAAACCTAAACCCCCCATTTTTTTTCCAAGGCAAATTGTTTTCTATTAAGTGATAGCAAAGGTAATTTTAAAGCACTGCCTAACAATGAAATCATAAAAGCCTATCCAGAAATATTTTAAACAACTGCACTGAAACAGCAGTACCTGACTGAACTAAACCTAGGTCTAGCCAAAAAAAAAAAAAAAAAGCCACCCTGGTGAACCCCTGGCATAAATAGTCTATACAACTTATGAAGAAATTACTGTCTATAAGTAAGTGAGAGGGTGCACAACAGAAAAAAAAGATCCCTCATTAGTCTGAACATCTCAACAGGCAAATGAGAAAACTATTCAAGTCTACAAAAGCTTAATATGAGAAGAAAATATCCTCCCAGGCAAAGGATATCCACAATTTCTTTAGTTACATTTGAAATCTTAATGGAAATGCTCAACAATATGCTGAGTTGGCTGTAGATGTCACTACCTATACTCAGCCAGAAGAAATAGCAAACCTGCTGGCCAATAAATTCCAGTCAAATTTCACACCTCATCACCTCCAGACACTTACAATGAAATACCCTATACCATTTATTTGCCTGTTATCACAAAAGAACTGGTTGTCAATGTGCTTTCTTAAGCTAGAATCACTACATCAATGGGTCCTGATGGAATCCCAAGGTGCTTATTAAATAGCTTAAAACATGGCCTAAGAGATGCCCTTGGATCTTTGTCTAACTACAGTCTCCAGACAGGCTTTGTCCCACTAGAGTGGAGGACAACAACAGTCATCCCTCTGCACAAGGGGGACCCAGGAAACTACTGACCCATAATTATTACTAGCCTCATATGCAATCCTATGGAAAGAAATATCATGGACCTGATTAAAAATGACATATGAAATCTCCAAACCCTAGACCCATCCCATTTCAGCTTCATCAAGGGCAGGTCCTGCCTGCTTAGTCTGGTGAACTTCATTAAGAAGGTCACCAAGGTCACGGATGCAGGTAAGACAGTGCATAATACCTACCTTGACCTGACCAAGGTATTTAACACAATACCCCAATCAGGTATAACAGATAAACTCACAACATTGGGCATAAACCTCTATGTCAACTGGTGGATGGCCCAATGGTTCATGGATAGGACACATGTTGTTAAAGTGGGGAGATCCACATCCAGCAAGAGGCCAGTCATCAGTGGTGTATCACATTGCTCAGCCCTGAGCCCCCTCCTGTTTGGGATATTCTTTTCAGATGTCAAGGCAAATGTAGATGGTCTTTGACTGACCATGTTTGCTGATGGCTGCAAGTTGGGGGGTAATCATTGACTCCCCAAATTATATTCATATCCTACAAAAAGGAATGAAGCAGACTGATTGCTGTCAGGACCATGACCTCAAACTAAATGCAAAGACATGCAGAATAATACTCTTTGGGAAATCAAATGCCCCTGCATTGAGAGCAGCCCCTCAAATTGGTCCCAGTGGTGAGAGATTTGTGTACTCAGATAGATGGTAGTCTGAACTTTGACCACGATGTGTCCACAGTGGTGAAGAAACCCTTCTCTGTGGCTCACCTTTTAAATAGGGGCAAGGCATCCAGATCTAAGGATATCATAGTTCCACTGCATTTGGCCCTCATCAAACCAATAATTGAGTACAATGTACCCTTTGGCATGTACCTGCCAGGTACCTGCAACAGTTGGAGCATCCTCAGAGGATTCTCACCAAAAACACAGGATATAACCAACATGTCATATGCGGATGGAATAAAAGCCCTATCACTGTATTCATTTTCCTACTCATTACTGAGAGGTGATCTGTGTCTGACCACAAGGCAATCTCTGACCCAGCCCTGATGGAAATGTTGCATATTTGCAAAACTAACTGCACAAAGGTTTCCCACTCCAAAGATCTAATCCTGATCTCCCACATAAATAGATCATGCTTAAGAGACAGATATGTGTCCAAGAGATTTTCCCTCCATTGGAATAAGCGTCCTATTCACATGAAGCAGAGACCTTCTGTGACCATGTTCAAGTGCAATCTGGTTCAATGGATGGGAAATCTCAGATTCACTCCTGGGATGGCACCCACGTCCTTTATGGACAGGGGCAGTCTGTAAAAATAGTCAAAACCCTGCTTGCTGATGCTTGCTTTCTTTCCCCAGTGATAGAAAATTGGGTAAAATCTGTATAAAACTTGCTAGGCTTGTAAGGGCTCTTGAGCCATTAGCCTAGTAATCGCCCATGAACCTATGAACCTAGGATGCAATTCCCCACTCAGCCATAGTAGGAAAACTAAATAAACTGTGAATGAAACCCTATCTCACCCACTGTATTGCCAGCTGGCATACAGATAGGATGCAGGGAATACAAATTTGTGGTTACCTCCACAAAGAGACCAGTCACAAGTGTATTTCCCAGTGGTTTGGGGACCTCTCCTTTTTCTTTGACATAAAAGACAGTCTCGCTAAGTATGTAAATGACTGCAATCTAGGAGCAGTCACTGAATGCCCAAATCAACCAAAAACATTTGAAAGCAAAAAACAATGCAAAGCAGAATATTGATGTATACAGACCCAAAATGTATTTTTAGTTCTTTCATTTAAACATTGCCAAACCTCTTCAGATCTACCTCAGAACTGCATGCAACAACTTTAAAAACTTTTCCTCATCACATTGCCCACTGCAGTCACTAGATCTTAAAGATGCCATGACCAAATATTCCATTAAAAACAGTAAACTACCTTAAAGCTGCTTTTGAAATAGCAGAAGACATTGCAAATGTAGTACAATAAAAGAAGGTGCTTGACATTCATTCAGTATGTGTCATGTTATGATCATTTCCAGCAGTTAAATTATTACTTTATTTTAAAATTTATTTTAAAAGCTTAAGAATCATTGTATATCACTTCATTATAAAATTACTGTTTAAATGTTATAAAACTGTCACCTTTAATAATGTATATGAATAAATAAACATATAACCCAGTGTATAGGTAAAATACCTATAAAAGCCATATAAAACATAAAAAATAAGAAAGCATTATAAAAATGTGTAAAAAAGCATGTAAAACAATACATGCAAAAAAATACATAGAAAAAAATTCAAAAAAACATGTGAACCCCTATGACAGTAATAATGCTATGCTATAAACACTAAATCTATCTAAAATAAACATACAAAAAAACTTGTAAAATAAAATAAACAAGGTGAACCATACAACTGGATACACGAACACCTTTAATACAAAATTTAACATCCACGTTCACTGAGCGCTTTCACCCATAAGCATCATGGGTTTCATCAGAGTAATGTTACAAATGCAGCAGCTACTTTTATACCAATAATTGCCCAATCAAAATAGTGTAATTTAATTGCTTAATTGATTATTCGATCAAAATAAATAATTAACTATAATATATATTGTAATAAAAACATTGACATTAAAAAGTATATAATAGTTCTTATATAACTAGTCTCTTAATAAATTAGTATTATAATATAAAAACTCTAGTAAATATATAAATAACAATAAATACATTCAATAATTAATGATGAACAAATAATTTAAATATTATATGATTTAAGCTTCAAGTAAGAGGTAGTTGAGATATGCTCGTTAATACCTGGCTTGTTACATGCATCTAATCTCAACTGCCACAAACATTCTTTTAATTCTAATAATGTATTGACATCACCTTCATTACTGTTAATTTGAGGTATCCTATCAATCACAAAAAACAAAAACCTTTTAAAACTTGTACATTTTGTACTGTGCATATATAGTGAACTTGTATTCTTCTTATTTCTAATGTCCCTGTCATGTTCTGCAATTCTGCCCTTTAACTTTCTAATAGTTTTACCTATATAGAAGGCTGGACATGACAAGCATGTTGCTATATAAACAACTAGTTTGGTGTTGCAGTTAACAAACCCTGGACATCCAATAGTTCGATTGTGATCTTTAATGCTAACATAAGGTCCATCATTAATAAATCTACAACCTCGACAGAAACCACATTTCTTCATTTGTGAGTGTTTATAAATAACCTCACTTTCAAAATATTCTTTAAGATTTTTTCCTCTGCTATATACAATAATTGGAACATTACCTATATATTGTGTAATCTCTGTTTGGTTACTAAAAACTGTTTTCCATACTTCATTAACACTATTTACCATCATATTTATGTTATTAGTGCATGGCAACTGTAATACACTTGTTTTCAGAAAATCATCTTTCTTCTCTTCTTGCCTATCACTGGACATACCATATTTTATAATTGGCTTAAAACTAATACTTCTTTTGTGATATATTTCTTTTTTAATTTGGTCGAGCAATCTATTTGGATAACCTCTATCAACTAATAGTTGTATCAAAAAATCCATTTGTAAAATAAATTCCTTCTCCTCACTAATTATCCTAGATAGCCTCACCATCTGCCCTTTAACTAAATTGCGTTTTTGAAAGTAAGGATGGCAGCTATCAAAGTGAAGGTAAGAATTAGAAAATGTCTTTTTCCTGTAAATGGTTGATTCTATTCCTTTTAGCGTTTTATACAATCTTATGTCCAAATATTCACATTCATTTTCTTTAAAGTTACTTGTAAACTTCAAAAAAGACGTAGTACATTTGTAACATTACTCTGATGAAACCCATGATGCTTATGGGTGAAAGCGCTCAGTGAACGTGGATGTTAAATTTTGTATTAAAGGTGTTCGTGTATCCAGTTGTATGGTTCACCTTGTTTATTTTATTTTACAAGTTTTTTCGTATGTTTATTTTATGAGTTTGTCACGGTGACCTGAAGCTTGGGTCCACGGACTGCCTGCATTTTTATATTCTTCGTGGAACATTTTTATAGTATGCTATTGTCTCGAATTTTTACATTTATTAGTTAAATATTTTATTTTTATATTGTTCGTGATGGCATCAATGGAGCAGCTACTAAAACAGCAACTTTTAATCACGCAAAAGCTTTTGGCAGTACTAAAAGATAAGGGTCCAATTAACAACAATGAAGCTTGTTCAAATAAGAATACTATGGATGCTGAACAAGCTAATCTTTTGTTATCAGACACTGAAGAACTGATATATACATTGCATTCAATGCCTGGTACTTCGCACAACCATAACTCCGTAGCCAGCAATCGTCCAAGGGATTTGATTGGCAATCGGATCACACGGACTGTAGAAGGAAATGACGTGTATGTTATTCTGGAGCTGAATTCCGAAGGTAACGCTCGGGACGGGGACAATGGCGGTAGATCGAATGGTTCATCCTTTTTGCATATTGAAGAAGTTTTGTCAGTTCCTTGTTTAGGACGCCACCAACCTGGTAGAGACACGGGATCGCTTAGCAAGCAAATTGAGGAGTTTGAAAGAACTTTGCGGAAATTCAAAACCTTGCAGATGGACAATGTTTACCTAGAAAGATCCCTTGAGCTCAACCAGGTACCTAAGGGGCTCAGGGTTTTCAAGGTACCCTTTGGCTTCGACAATGACTCGGACTTATTCAAAGAATTGGTGAATATTTTTGATAATACTGGTAAAGAATTAATGAAACTGATTATTAAAAACAACAACGCTAGATTGAGTAAACTAAATACAACACTTACAGCTCTTGATAATAGTATAAGAAAAGATCTGTTATTTGACTATAATAAAGGGAAATTTGATAAAGTTTTAACAGAGATTAAGAAGTTTGTAAATTATGGATTGGAAAACAAAAACGAGAAGTTACAAAGGGACACATTAGATTACACTAATAACAAAGCATATGTTCATTTTAGAGATTACAAGCGTTTTTTTTGCTAATTCGATTAATTACAACCAGAATAGACATCCAGTACACCATGGTAGGGAATTGATTAGGGAAGAGACCCAAAGGTATCAGGATATTCCTACTGAGGCTGACGAAGCTTTTTTAGAGGAACCAGCCCTTCGGAGATCAGAACGCCTGAGGGAGCGGAACAGAGGGCAAAATCAATATTTTCAGTACAACAACAGGGGCAGGTACAGATAGGTAATATAACTAACAATAATGAAAAAGCATTAGGCACTTTAAATGAAGTAGTTGAGAGATTAGCATTAGATTCAGAATCTTATCTATTAAATAAACACAATACCAACGAAGAAGTTGAATCAACTGAACGGAACAATAGTTATGTAAACACTATAAGTGATAGCAACGATTTGGATAGCTATACTATGTCAGAAAAACAAAATGAACTACATTGTGAAATTACAACCGAGGGAGGTTTTTCTGTATATAATTATAGTGAAAGAACTTTTGATTCTAATTTTTTATCTTTGTTTAGAAAAGGTTTTAAGTTTATCCCAAATTTTAATTTAGATATAGGTAAGGTATTACTAAATATGAAAATTAGAAATTATGTACTCACCATAACGTTCCATCTGAGTAGGTGACTTCATTCGGATGCAACCTGTTGACCTCAGATTGAGTTTGCCTCAAAATACTGACAACAGTACACTAAAACAGCATAAATACTCGCTCTATAAAAGGTCAGGGGATGGAGGGATACTTCTCGAATGAAGTCACCTACTCAGATGGGGCAGACTTCATTCGTCTGCAACCTGTGGGACAGAGTCCCTAGCTACCTGAATCTTGGGTGGCCATCATGGAAGGATGAGAAATAAAAGTATGAGGCGAGGGCAAGTAGTTGCCCGATATCATCATCATCCATGATACCACGGGACTTAGTGAGGCGGCTGGAGTAGAAACAGCCGTAGCCTCAGAGCAAATTTAGCAAAGGAGACGAACAGCTGATCTGATTTCCTGTGGCCAGCTGTTCTGTTAATATAAAAAATAAGGAAGAAAGAAAGGTAAAGCGGCTTGACGACAGCCTGCTGCTCACTGTCATCTTCTGGCTGAAGGTACTTTAAATCAGTAGAAGCTGCAGGCTCGAAGGGAGGAGTAAGGGCTTGCAGAACTGAAATGTTTTGCATAATTTCGCCGTCATATAAGGGGCTGTGTCATGACCAATGTGATAAGATGAAAGAGGTCTGTTAGAAAATCCAGACATAGGTGCCGAGAAAGGATCCAAAGTTCTCTGTACTGCCCATATTGGAACTGGAGCAGCCAAGCTGTCAACTTCAGTCCGCAGATTGGGAACTGACATTCCCAGAGGGTGGGAGATGAGATCGCATCAGAGGAAGTGGAAGGTAGGCATAAAAGAGACCGAGGCCAAGCATGCACCAGAGCATCTCTCGGGAACTCCTGGTGGGAAGCAGAAGCAAAGAATTTTCGTTGGCGCGCTTGAGGGAGGGCAAAAAGATCGCACAGGGTGGGTTGCCCCAAAAAAAATCAGACCACTGGTGTGGGGAATGTCCGCAAGGATGTGGACTTTCCGGAATGTGCTGCTACCAGAAAGCGCCGCTTGGAAATTGCCCATTCCCAGACTCTCATGGCCTCTCGACAAAGGGGTAAGACCTGGTTCCTCCCTGTTTGTTGATATACCAGACTACCGACATGTTGTCTGTCTGAATCGCAATAGTCCCTGAAGGAAGAACGTGGTGAAGTGCTTGCAACGCTAGGAGCACCGCCCTCATTCAGGACATTTATATGCAATGACATCGACAATCTTTCCCGCAGAATGCCCCCACCCGAGGCAAGAAGAGGCCCGTGGTCACTGTGGCTGCTCTGCTGACCGCAAATCGGCGTTTAGAGAAGAACGGACCACTGAACCTGAAGGGTCCATTGAAGAACCCCGCATGCAACGGGCATGAATGAGGACCAAAGCTGCAGTTGGAGATGGTTGCAGGATCCAGTTGATCGTGATGCCCAGCCTTGGTGCTAGTTGAAGAAAGTAATCCCTGGCTGAGCACAGAAGATGCCTTGATGATGCCGCAGGGAGCCAGTGTCCAGGAGGCAGGAAAGACCTGGGAGGACCCTGAACTGATAATGACTGGCTCCCAGCCGGAAGCGAAGAAACCTAGATTGGTCTTAAGTCCCCGTCTTCTTTGGGCACCAAAAGAACCTGGTTTCGACAGCTACCGCTTCCCTGGTCGGGTGGAACATCTGGGAGGCTGCGTAGAAGGAACCTTGAATAGGGGATTGAATATGACTCCCAAGAAGTCAGGTGCCTCAAAACACGCCCCGACTGCCTCCTCCAGGCCAAGAAGTCAGGTGCCTGAGCGACCGCCCCCCCTGCCCCTCCAGCGAGCCCCCTGCTCTAGCATGACGACCCCCCCCGCCCTCCCACGGAAGGACTGACTGGTTGCAGGTTGGGACTGCTGCGACTTCCGGACCACATCTTCTTCTGTCCCGGGAGCTGAGAAGCGGACTGACGGCAGACAGAGAGCGTCTTCCCGTCCTTTTCAGGCAGAACCATCGAAGGGCATTCGAAGGTCGCCTTTGAACTGCTCCGCTGGCTCTCTGACTCCTCAGTAGCATGAGAAAGCAGCCATGAGATGTGCATTGAAACTGATCTGAGAGTGGCCATTCGGAGTAAACCTGTTTATGATGGACTCGGGGGAGATGCAGCGATTCTTTAATCCTAATGACATGTGCCATGTAGTTCAAAGGCCTGAGAAGGTGGACTCCTTGCCGGAGGATGCATGGAGGGACTCTCCTGGGCCAATTCCCTCTTTGGCTGCAGCCATCATCTCATCCAAGTCTGTGTCTTCAGTGACGGACTCAGGGGAGTCCACGCTTCCGGTACTTCATCGGGGGCTGTCCGAGAGTAGCCGTGGCAGGGACCCGGGGGCGGATGTACAGTGCCCTTTCCACTATGCGGCGAAGAGGGCCAGCTTCTTCTAGCCCTGAGCCCGACTCCCACTCGGATCGGGCCCGGCGGATGATCGAGTGGAGAAACGGGCCGTCGGATCCGAAGACGTCCGACCTGGAAGGAGCCGAAGACACCAGCTCCCTTGGGATCCGAGGCCGCCCCCTGGCTCTGAGAGGTGGTCAGTACGAAGCGCCACTCAAGGGATGGGGGACGGATCGCCGACGCGACCCAGCCGATCCGACCCCGGATCACCTCCCGCTCGGCGCCGCCGACAGCTCCGTCGTGGTATGGGTCAGGGAAGGAGCAGGGGGCTAAAAGGTCAAGCCTCTCCTCGGATGGGGGCTAGAGCACTCCTTGCATTTGGGCCTCTCATTGAAAATGTTGACCTGGTGGAGGCCACAAGCGGACCTAGAGAGCCGCCCTCGAGAGACCTCCTAGAAGCTAGAGCTCCTCCTCCTCGGGTCCAGGAGAGAACCGAGGGAGTGGGAGTTGAGGAGGAGGAAAGCTAGAAGGCAGGGGGAGGCCCGCTATGGAGGAGCACAACTGAAGAACTGCGGCGCTTGCCTGGTGTCTCTCCCTCTCTCTTTCTCTCCTTCTTCCTAGAGGAGGGAGGTTGAGTCCCAGGTTGCTGAGTGGAAGGGGGGGAGGCCGGGCGGTATATCTGGAAGAAAAAGAGCACCAGCAACCCCTCGCTCCCTCCCTCAAAGCCCGAGGAAGGAACCCTGCACAAATGGTACAACCAGATGACAGGTGTTCAACCCCAAAGATTCTTGCAGTGCGGTGGCCATCCGCTCTAACACAAAACACACACAAACAAACTACAAACCCGAGAAAATTAAACAAAAGAGAGAGGAAAGCCTACACACACTAACTAACTATATCGAAAAAGAAAAAAAAAGATTTTAAACTTTTTCTGTCTTCTTATCTTCACCAACGCCAGGAGCTCTGGAATTCTGTAGCTACTTGAATCTGAGGTCAGTCAGGGCGGGTTATGGGTAAGAGGGAGGAGCTAGGAGCTCGGAGCCTAAGCTTTGAATTGCTGCGATCCGTGGTCGGATCCGATACCCACAGGTTGCAGACGAATGAAGTCTGCCTACTTCAGATCATATGTTAGACAGTTAAATTTAAAAATGTTTTTTAAAAAAACTGTGGACACTGGTTTTAAGGTAGAAAACAAGAATTTGATGTTAAAGAGATCTAGTACATTCATTCCACCTAGTAATCCTATCATTCACCTTTTTGAAATGTTTTGTGAAACCCATTTAAGAAAAGCATGGAAGAATATGTATGATACTAATGACAATTTGACAGAGGCAGAAATATTCTGTTTAAATGAACTTAGTGCTTCAAATTTACAGAGAATCATGAAACCAGACAAAGGGGGAAGGGTGGTGATTATGAGTGCAATTGATTACCAGCATAAAATGGTTGAAATGCTTAATGACGAGACGACTTATACAAGGGTATCAAAATATGATACGATCAAAGCATATACAAAAATAGATTGGCAGTTGTATGATTTATTCACAGAAGGTATCTTAACAAAATCAGAGTATGATTACCTGACAGTAGAGTACCCTATTACACCATCTATATTTGGGATACCAAAGACATATAAAAGTATTTCAAATCCCCCCTTTAGACCAATAGTGTCAGCAAAGCACTCTAAGACAGAAGCGATAGCACACTACATTGATGCTCATTGTGGTGAAGTAATGAAAAATATTAGACATATATTAAAAGATTCCTGGCACTGTTTAGATACACTAAAAGATTTGGACAAGGAACAACTTACGAATGTTACTATGGTTACGATAGATATTATAAACCTATTTTCAGTCATACCACTAGAGGAAGGCTTGAAATATTTTGAAGCAAGTTTAAAAACATATAGTAACTTCCACACTGTTAAACGTAGATTATTGGTTGAAATGATGGAGATGGTACTTGACAATAACTTCTTCCAATTTGGTGGTGAATATTACAAACAATGTTCTGGTGTGGCTATGGGGGCAAGGTGTGCCCCTATTTACACCAACCTCATATTAGCTTTGTGGGAAAAAACATACATTTTTACAAGTAGCTTTTGGCCCAAAGTTAGTAT
The DNA here is from genome assembly GCF_019279795.1 of Protopterus annectens. Lineage (NCBI taxonomy): Eukaryota > Metazoa > Chordata > Ceratodontiformes > Protopteridae > Protopterus > Protopterus annectens. The sequence continues at coordinate 4,170,963 of NC_056729.1, forward strand.
ATACTTAAGATTTTTGGATGACATCTTACTATTTTGGAAAGGAACAAAAGAGGAAATGAAGGAATTTTTAAACTATTTAGAAAGTACTACGTCTTTTTTGAAGTTTACAAGTAACTTTAAAGAAAACGAATTTGAATATTTGGACATAAGATTGTATAAAACGCTAAAAGGAATAGAATCAACCATTTACAGGAAAAAGACATTTTCTAATTCTTACCTTCACTTTGATAGCTGCCATCCTTACTTTCAAAAACACAATTTAGTTAAAGGGCAGATGGTGAGGCTATCTAGGATAATTAGTGAGGAGAAGGAATTTATTTTACAAATGGATTTTTTGATACAACTATTAGTTGATAGAGGTTATCCGAATAGATTGCTCGACCAAATTAAAAAAGAAATATATCACAAAAGAAGTATTAGTTTTAAGCCAATTATAAAATATGGTATGTCCAGTGATAGGCAAGAAGAGAAGAAAGATGATTTTCTGAAAACAAGTGTATTACAGTTGCCATGCACTAATAACATAAATATGATGGTAAATAGTGTTAATGAAGTATGGAAAACAGTTTTTAGTAACCAAACAGAGATTACACAATATATAGGTAATGTTCCAATTATTGTATATAGCAGAGGAAAAAATCTTAAAGAATATTTTGAAAGTGAGGTTATTTATAAACACTCACAAATGAAGAAATGTGGTTTCTGTCAAGGTTGTAGATTTATTAATGATGGACCTTATGTTAGCATTCAAGATCACAATCGAACTATTGGATGTCCAGGGTTTGTTAACTGCAACACCAAACTAGTTGTTTATATAGCAACACGCTTGTCATGTCCAGCCTTCTAGCTAGGTAAAACTATTAGAAAGTTAAAGGACAGAATTGCAGAACATGACAGGGACATTAGAAATAAGAAGAATACAAGTTCACTATATATGCACAGTACAAAATGTACAAGTTTTAAAAGGTTTTTGTTTTTTGTGATTGATAGGATACCTCAAATTAACAGTAATGAAGGTGATGTCAATACATTATTAGAGTTAAAAGAATGTTTGTGGCAGTTGAGATTAGATGCATGTAACAAGCCAGGTATTAACGAGCATATCTCAAATACCTCTTACTTGAAGCTTAAATCATATAATATTTAAATTATTTGTTCATCATTAATTATTGAATGTATTTATTATTTATATATTTACTAGAGTTTTTATATTTTTATATTATAATACTAATTTACTAAGAGACTAGTTATATAAGAACTATTATATACTTTTTAATGTCAATGTTTTTATTACAATATATATTAGAGTTAATTATTTATTTTGATCGAATAATCAATTAAGCAATTAAATTACACTATTTTGATTGGGCAATTATTGGTATAAAAGTAGCTGCTGCATTTGTAACATTACTCTGATGAAACCCATGATGCTTATGGGTGAAAGTGCTCAGTGAACGTGGATGTTAAATTTTGTATTAAAGGTGTTCGTGTATCCAGTTGTATGGTTCACCTTGTTTATTTTATTTTACTAAATCTATCTATTCAGGTCCCTATGTTTAAGCACACTAATGACAGATGAATATTTATTCAGAGCTTTCCATGCATATGCCATTTTAATTCCTTCTCCTTTAATTGCAAAGACCAAGGTTCACACCTTGGGCTGACCAAATCTTGCCCTACTATCATATATTTAAATTCATGGCCCTCATTACTAATAAGATGTTTGGCTGGAACAATAGTTAAGTTTTCCTTTTTAATAGCATAGTCATGCTCACATATTCTTTCTTTCAGGGTTCTCTCTGCTTTCCCTGCATAGTATGCAGGAAAATCTTGACAGGTGGCCAAATATACCACCCCTTTAATGCAACAGTTGTATTTACCTCCCACCTTGTACTTAATGCCTGTTATTTCAAAACTATCAACAGTTGTTACTGACCAAAAACGTTATGTATGTAAGCTTAATTTCAAATTATTGTTTGAAGGTGATGCAACAATGTCTGCTGACACACATATAGCTAGCACTTTCATCCCACGCCTCCACCATGCTCATATGATTTATGAGGAAATATGTGAACTTGACTTTTGGCATGTTGCATAAGAGCAACAAGGTTGCAGATAATCTAACAAGTAACAAAAGGAAACTGTTAACATATCTTAAAGGGCAGAATATCAGAGTTATGAAACCTGACAAGGAGGGTAGGTTGGTGATTATGGATGTGCATAACTACAATGAGAGAATGACAAAAAATTTGTAAACAGATACAGATGGAGAAGTTTCCAAAAATCAAGTTAATGGAGCCTACCAAAGTATAGCAGTGTCCCTGCAGGTTATATTTCTTGAGAGATGTATTGATGTCATCTTGTATAACTATCTCACTATCTCCTCTCCTACAACACCATTGATCTTTAGTACACAGAAGATTCATAAGGGGCTGAATGGACCTCCTATACATCCCATAATTGATCGGCACAATTCTGTTACTTATGCCTGTTCTAAATATTTAAATCTTAAATTAAAAGTTTTTCTGCAACAAGAAACACAAATATGCCAAAACACATGGCATTTTTTGAAATTGTTAAATGAAGTATAGTACAATGATGCCTATTGGTTTCTTACTATTGATGTGAAGGACCTTTTCTAGGTGATCGCACAACAGTTGGGTATTGACTGGGTCAGTGAATTTTTATTTGAAAAAGCTGTATCACAATCAGAAATTAAATTCTATGTGGATCTGTTTGAGGTTGTACTACAAAACAACTGCATATATTTTGAGGGGAGGTATTTTCTACAGAAAGTAAGAGTGGTAATGAGGTCTCTCTGTGGTATCATTTTTGCAACTCTGGTTATGGCCCAGTGGGAAAGGAAGTATGTTTTAAACAGGCATGAATATAAAGAGAAAATGTCCCTGTATTTAAGATACCTGGATGACATCTTTATTTTGTGGGCAGGAGATGAAAATGACTTAAAAGAACTTGTTAATTATTTGAATGGCACTACTGATTTTTTGACCTTTACATATGAAATGAGCAACACTGTTATTTAGATGTAAGTATGCATAAAGATCAATATACTACAATATTTCTTTCTAAAATATGTAGGAAACATATTCCAACTTGTTTTTGCATTATGATAGTGCACATTCTGCCCATCAAAAGAGATCAGTTGTCAAGGGACAACTGGTCTCTGCAGCCAGGATGGTGACATTAGATGAAGAGTTTCAAATAGAATGTAACAACTTGAATGGACTGTTTAAAGCTAGGGGCTATCCAGAGAGATTGTTGACAGAATTGATTGGAGAGGTTTCCCATAAAAGGAAAAGTGGCTATTTTCAGCCGATATTAAATAATGAAAAAAGTGAGGTGCAAATACATGGAGACATCACCACAGATAAAGAAACTTATACCTCTAGTTTTATTACATCTTACACTAGTAATTATGAGACAATAAGAAATATACTAGTAAAAATTGAGTACTTATTGAGGAAGATAGCCATCTGCAGGACAGACTAAAAGAAAGACGTAGATTAATTACAAGAACAGATATAAATATTAAGGCTCTGTTAGAGCAAAAAGTACAAATGGATGGAACCCAGGGATGAAAAAATGTGGTATATGCCATTACTGTACCTTAATTAATGTAAGGGATGGTTTTGAAATAAGAGGTATTATGTACAAGCTGGGAGGTAACTGCAGCTGTTGTACAAAAGGGGTGGTGTACTTAGCCACCCATCAAGACTGCCCTTCATACTATGTAGAGAAAACAGATAGAACCCTGAAAGAAAGGATATATGAGAATTAATATGCTATTAAGAAGCAAAAATTAAGTAATGCAAAATATGTTATTAGTAATGAGGGCCATTAATTTAAATATATAATAATAGAGCAAATTTTGGTCAGCCCAAGAGATCAACAATGGTCTTTGCAATTAGAGGAGAAATAATTAAAATGGCAAATCAAGCTTAATGCATATGCATGTCCAGGTCTGAATGAATATTCATCTGTCAATAGTGTGCTTAAACATAAGGCCTTGAATAGATAGACTGCAGGATTCAATAAAATCTGTGTAGGGTTTCTATACAGCCTATACAGAATGTACCCATATATATATATATATATATATATATATATATATATATATATATATATATATATATATATATATATATATATATATATATATATATTGCCACAGTTCCCCCTTGGCAGCACGCCATGCATATTAATCATATTGAATCCATGTAGGCAGTAGTGTAGAGGCTGCCCCATGTTTGTGGATTGTGCTGTACAAATGTTATGTACAGGATAAGAGTCCCTGTAATGTGCCTGCTAGTGTAGAAATATGTGTGAGTTGTAATAATTTTTTTATTTGATTTTATGCCTGTTTACGCAGCATGGCACAGAGTGCAGCAGCGCTAAGCTGCACTCTGTGCAGCTGAGTGAGCTGCGCTAAGCTGCACTTACACATGCACAGCTGACACCTGCCAGACATCTAAATATAGTAACCAGATGTAATTAATTAGTTATAGTTGTCTACATTTTTTTATTTTAATTTTTTGTGTTTTATTTAGAATGGCCATTTGTGTAGCATGGCACGGTGCTTAGCAGCACTAACAGGTAGCTTAGTAGTATTTTATTTTATTTTTTTATTTATTTTATTTTACATTTGTTGACCTGCTAGTCTCAGTGAAATTTCCATTTTTTTTAGGCCCGGAGAGAAAAAGAAAAGCTCCAAGTGTTCAAGAGAGAAGAAGAAAAAGTAAAAACACACACACACACAAATATAATAAATAAAATAACTAATAATAATAATAATAATCTAAGAGTTAAGAGTTAGTAATAGAGTTAAAAAAAAAAAAAAAAAAAAAAAAAAAAAAAAAAACTACACAAAGTACTAAATACTATGACTAGTTATAAGTTACAATTGACTACTCATGCAGTTCAGACAAAAAATAACAAGTAGTGACAAAAGAATTGATTGGATATATGGTATGGAAAATGAGGAAGGGAAAATATGGGTTTGGTGGGGGTAATAATTTGGAGACAAAGAGATAGTTTATGAGGGTTTAAGCCAGAGCAAAGCCAAAAAAGCCTTTTTATGTTTTTTTTTTTTTGCAATGAGTGGCAAGAGATTATTGTGAAGAACAATTTAATTTATAGAGAATAAAATCTTCCCCAGATAGATTATATTGGACTTGTAAATAGATTCAGAAGTATTATTAGACTGAGAGAGAGTTGGTTGATGAAGTTTGCTGGTTGAGAGGAGAGAGAGTATTACATATGTATTAGGTTGGTATTATTTTATTATTATTTAGCAGGAGTTGAGTATTTATGCAGAATAGTTTGAAAAGAAGGGTTTTTTTTGTTTTGTAGAGAAGAGCTGTAGCAAAGGCCTAGTTGAGAGTTGAGTGTAAAATAGTGCTACAACAGCATTAAAGCAGGGTTGTCAGTTTGCTAAGGGTGGTTATTTGCATAGCTTGGTTTGAGAGGTTAGTTAGATTAGTGAAGAGAGTTAGAGATGATATGAGAAGAGAGTTAGCAGAGGGTTGTGAGCAGGTGGGTGGTAAAATTGTTAATCCTATCTAAGTGTCTCAGTGTTCTGTTTCGAAGAAATCTAAGGAGTTAATGTTATTCGTTCTTAGAGGTTTCATTGAATAATTTAGTTATTTAACAATTTAAAAGAAGTGTCATTTAGTTAGAAGTGGGAGAGTTTAAGAGAGGATGAAAAATAGGAAGTTAAAGGGAAGAAGAGGGAGAAGGATTTTGTGGGAGAGAGCAGTGAATGAGGAAGGTTATTGGCTGATGAACCAAGGAACTGACCATTTGAGGGGGTTAGTTCTTTGAGGTAGAATAATTTTTGGGGTAGAGAGCTGGTTTATCTGAGTATTGAATGGATGCAAAATGGAGGATTGGGATATGAGAGGATTAATGAAGATGAAGATGGAAAGAAAAGTGAGGGGATATTGAGCCAGATGAGAGAAGTGGGCGAGGATAGAAGTAGAGGGAAGATGTGATTTGATGTAGAGATGAGATTGTATTGTCCCAGATTAAGATAGTTGGGGTTTTAAGATTTAGGATCTTAGTGGATAAGGAATTAAAGGGTTAAGTAATAAGGAGGTTTAGCTAAGAGTAGGTAAATGAAGGGTGAAAAGTTGAGAGTAGGGATGAAAGAGAGAGGTCAATGAAGAGGTTGTTAAGAGAGTAGGTTGTTATTAGGTGGATACATGGGGTGGTAGTATCTTGGTTTGGTTCCGTTGATGTTTGAGTAGCTATTATGTGTTGTTAGCTGAGATGGTATGTGGTCTTTGAGGTGGCATTTGCGAGATATTTTTGGACAGCGGATGAGTGATACATAACTGGGAGATTTAGGCGCATGGAGAGGTTTTATTTTTTGTGAGTTGGGTTTCCACCTTTGTTCCTTCTATACTTTATGATTCGAGGAATTAATTTATATGATTATGTAGATAAATATGGGATATATAAGGGAAATAGATGCCTTTTAGGTTGAAGAAAAAGGGAAGTTTACTTAAAGAGGGAGAGAGTGGTTTTTATGTGGGGAGAAAGTGAGTGAGATTTTATTTGGGAGAAGCTGATGGTAAAAGCAGGAGAGGAGTTGGTTGGTTTACTCAGTATTGTGAAGCAAGTTGGTTGTTTGAAGTTAGCTTTTGGAATTTTTTAAGTTTGAGTGTAGAGGCTGAAGCAATAAGAGTAGCTGTGGGGGTTGGGGGGTCGCTGTTTTCTGCTTTTAGGGGGAATTGGTTTTGTCTGTTTTTAGGAGATTATTGTATTGATTGTGTGGAAGAAAAGAATTAGTAAGATGGGTTTGTTGAAAGTCAATGTTGAATTTTATTTATTTTCGATATGAGCTTTTTTGTTTCATGTTTAGAGATTTCTATGTATTCTTTTTGATCTAATATGGTTTTGTTATTGTCTGAATGTAGAATAACTTTTTTATTTTGTGGTTGTAGTTTGAATAAGATTTTGGTTTTCTAGGAGAGCCCAGAATGAGATTTTTACTTATTTAAGTAGTTGAAAATGGGGTGTGTAATGGATTACTATTTGAATATTTGTTTTTTTTTTGGTGTGTGGGTGTTGGATATATCAGTTTGTTTCTTTGTTATAAAAAGTTTAAAGAAGAGCTAATCTGTTTAGTGTTTTTTTGTGAGTAAAGTTAAGGATGATTTAGGTCAGGTTTCTTTTGTTTTGAAAAGTTTTTATTTTTCCTAAGTAATGGGTGATTTGGTGTTCTGGTTTGGTTTGAAGTTTCTTTAGAGTAATTTTATCCAGTCTTGAATGTAGGTTTATCAGCAACTCAGCGCCTATTTGGTTCTGTTTTTAATGGTTGATGGTAAAACTAAGGTAAGATATATTGAAGCCTGAGGAAGGTACATAAATAGTCCGCAGTTATTGTTGCATTCATAGTATTCCAGTCTAAGTCATGTCTGTGTAGGGAAATGGCAAAGATAAGGATGATAATGGATATATATTGGTTTCTTCCATTGAGAATATACAGACCACCTATATAGATGATAATTTTGAAATTTTATATTGAGTTTGGGGGAATTGTAGTGGCTATTCTGATGTCTTATCTATGGGGTTTAGGTGATAATTATGGGGGTGGTATTAAAGATTGGTTCTAAACATTTAAAAGATTTAGGACACCACCTGAGGAATCTTTTAGCCTTGGGGAGATTATTAGTTATATAGCCCTGGGGTTGCTTAGGGTTCTTTCTTTAGGTGTAGGTATTAGCCAGGTGTATGTGAGGCATAGAACTATGATGGTATGTGTAGCCAGGAGATTTGTTTAGGGTATAGTAAATGTTGTTGTAAAGGCTGTTATTTTATATATGTGTATATATAAGTTGGGGGGGAAGGTGGGTGTATATACTGTGGGGGAGAGAGAGATGGGAGAGAATTATTAGATATATACCCATCTGATGAGGTAGTTATTTATGTACATTTGATATCCAGGTTTTTTATGAATGTATACTGGTTTTCTCACTATCCAAGTAGCTAAATAGGTAGAGTCATGGCCTAAAGTGTAGTAGGTCTTGGGATTGAGTACCTAGCAGGCATAATTTTTCATATTTAGTGCTGTGGAAATGTGTGAAGTGACCTAAAGGGCAGTTTAATTTAAAAACAAATTGCTACATTTGGAAAAGCTGCATGGTGCTAAACACTGCTTAACCATTGTCAATGGCTGCTCCTGTTTGCATGTTGCTAAATCAGTTGAGCGAATTTACGTGATGCTCAGATCTGCTAAGTGGGTTTGAGCAATGCTAAGCAATATGGTGCTGTTTTGAATGTTATAGTATGATGTGTAAGGGTGGGAAAACAGCCTATATTAAGGCCAATAGGTGGGAATTCTGCAACATTCATTGGAGTCTTACTAACCTGTTGATATGCCTGGCGGTGTTGATGAGGGAGTGTGCTTTCAGGTGCAGAGGTGAGGAGTGCAGGAATCCAGAGTGTTTGTGGACTCCTGGTCCAGAACTATGAACCCTGTCTGTTGCAGGGTGATTAGCAGGCCTCATAATGTAAGTTTGAGGCCTGCGATCAGTTGGCTAGGGATCTTACCAGTGCTACTGATATCCCCCACACTGGTGAGCAGTGTCCTCACCACAATGATGATCGGAAGCAAAGGAAGAGGGGAACCATGGCCACCTGGGTCCAAGAGACTTGGGCTGGACATGCCCCACACATATGTAAGTATGTTTGTTAGTACTTTACTAAAATACAAGCTTAATCTGTGCAAAACTATATGCATACTGGTGTGCTTCTCTTCCCGCAACTGCAGCTGAATGGGCTCACAATGTCACACTGAGGGCCTGGCCAGGATGTGCCATGAATGTGGTAAGTATGGATATTTGTTGATAGCTGCAGTGCAATCAACAGTAAACAATACCCATAACAACAAGCAATAAGCTGTAAAGCAGGACTGTGATTTGATAACTTCTTCTTTCGGCTTTTCTCGGTTAGGGGTCGCCACAGTGGATCACCTGTCTGCTCATGATTGGCAGTGGAGTTTTATGATGTTGAGTTGACAGACCAGCACCGAACCTTCCACAGAAGGCACACACACTCAAACCTAGGGCAAATTTAGAGTGTCCAATCCAGCTACAGCATGTCTTTGGGATGTTGGAGAAAACTGGAGCACCCGGAGGAAACCCATGCAACCACAGGGAGGACATGCAGACTCCACACAAAAGGCACCCCAGCTGAGGATTGAACCAGAGAATGTCTTGCTGTGAGGTGGCAACAGTAACTGCTCCACCACCGTGGCTGCCCCTGTGATTTGATAACTAATGTGTGCAAATACCTGCAGTAGGGCTGTATTCACTACTTGTGTGTTCTAATGTCACTGCAGTCAACTGTAAAACTGAAATAGGTTCATAGGTTGGTACTAGGCTATTGGACATAGTGCCTGTACAAGCCTAGCCATAACAATTCCCTGGATATTTCTTCCCACAATATTTACTTCCCTGGACCCCTGTTTAGCAGGGAAACAGACATGATCCCTGGGGTGAATTTCCTATCTCCCATCCAATCGTCAAGGTTCCTTTTGAAGAGGGCCAAGGAGGCGCTCTGCTTGACATGTATGGGCAGTCTGTTCCAGTATGTGGAGTCTCTGGGTCAGGAACCTATCCCTCCAGCATGTTTTGTTCATTGGGATGACAAGATTTAGATGCCTGGAGCATGTGGCTATGAGGGATTGGGATTTCTTTAAGTGGAGCATGTCCAGCAGCTCAGGGTTTGACATGGCCTTGTATGTTAAGCAGAGATTGCCTCTGAGTAGACGGTATGCCACAGAGTGTAGCTGGAGTTTTTTAGACGGTCAGCATAGGGCATCTGCTTTAGGCCTGTGGTTTTTTGTGAGTTATTTCTGCGGCCTTTACAGCTGTTGCAGATGTCTTGCGAGGTACATACCAAATGGGGCATTGTACTCTATAACGGGTCTAATGAGGGATGAGTACAGTGGGACAATGACCTCCTTTTTTCTGTATGAAAAGCCCTTAGTGATGAGGTGTGCCACATAGGATTTCCTGACTGTTGTGGTGATGTGGTTATTGAAGGTGAGACCACTGTCCACCTGTGTCCCTAACTGTCCACCTGTGTCCCTAAGTCTCTCATCACACTTTCCATGTTTAGTGTACTGCCATCTATGTGGTAATTCAATGGTACATGTTTTTTTCCCAAAGGGGATAACTATACATATCTTGGCATTAAGCTTGAGCCCATGGCTCTGGCACCAAGCATCTGTTTCTGTAAGTCCCATTTGTAGAATATCCACATCATTTGGGGATTCAGTAATGGCTCCCAGTTTGCAGTCATCTGTGAACTTTGTTAGCCAGAGTCGCTTAGTGTTGGCCTGTACTTCAGAGAAGTAGATGCCAAACAAGAGCGTTCCCAGGACTGAACCCTGAGGTACTTCACTTGTCACTTGTCTGGAGCTGGATTTGGAGTCAGCTACTTTAACAGTCTGGTTTCTGTCAGTAAGCCAGTTGACAACCCATCGAGTGATGTAGGGATTTATGCCCAGCTTAGTAACTTTTTCTATGATTCCAGAGTGGGGGATGGTGTCGAATGTCTTGGCAAGGTCCAGATAGGCTGTGTGGACTGCTTTACCCTTGTCCACAGCTCTGGAGACTGATTCAAAGAAGTCAATCAGGTTCAGGAGACAAGATCAGCCCTTCATGAACCCAAACTGGGTGGGGTCCAGTGTTTGAAGGTTGCCAATGTCTTTGTTTATAAGTTCCATGATAATGCGTTCCATGCCCTTGCAGATCAGGCTTATCAGACTGATGGGATGGTAGTTCCCAGGATCCAAGGTGGATCCCCCCTTGTCGAGTGGGATAACTGTAGCTGTGAGGTGAGGCTATGATTAAACATGACACTTAGGTGAAGTGCCAATTCATTTTTGTATTTCATGTAGTACACAGCCCGGGATGTCATTTGGTCCCATGGATGCTGTATACTTAGCTTTGGAGAGTGTGGTTTCTACCTATGTGGCTGTGATTACTGGAATTTGGCAATATTTTATTATTGAGATGGGCCCTTTAGGGGGTGAGGAGGGGGGAAGTTGGCACTAAATTGATCTGTCAGGATATTGGCAATATCCTTGGGATCAGTATATTTAATGCCATTCTGTTGTAGCTCAGAGCAGATCTGAGCAATGCCATTTAGATTCTTGACATAACTATAGAATGCCTTGTGGTTTTCTTTGGAATCTTTGGCAATTTTATTTTTGTAACTAGCTTTGGAGGATTTTATGAGGGGTGTCAGCTTCTTACTGAGGCTGGTAAGGGAGTTTTTTGCATCCTGGGATTTTCCTCTTTTCTGCAACAGTTTCTTCCTTCTGTTGTATAGTTTGTTTATGGCAGGGGATCACCAGATTGGCTTTCTTTTTTTGGAAGAGAGCGTCTTGGTTCTATTTGGGATGGCACGATTCATGCACGAGTAGATGTGCTCATACAGTGCCTTTGTGTAGGATTCAGCAGTCGAACTTTCAACTTGGGTCTGTATGGGTGTCATGAGGTTTGTCACTTCTGACTTGAGTAGCATGAAGTTGGCTTTGGAGAAGTTTTTTACGGAGGTTTCCTTACTGGGGGGTGGGGGTAGGATGTGGATGTCAAGGGTGATTAGCTTATGGTCAGACCTGACCAATGAGGGGGTGACCACTTGTGTGGAGCATCTCTCTCCCATGTTGGTAATGACCAGGTCTAGGATATTGGAGCCCCTGGTGGGACAATGGATTAGTTGATCCAGGGCGTTTGAATTTATGAATTCCAAAAAACATTGGGAAAAGGTGTTGGTACCCGAGTAGTTTTCCCAGTTAATGGCAGGGTAGTTGAAATCACCCAGTATTAGGGTGTTTGGTTGTATCTTAATATTTTCCAGTATGTTCAGAAAGGTGTAGTTGGAATCTTGGGGCATGGTGAGGGATCTGTAGCAAGCTACAGTTTGGATTGCAGTCTTACCTAGTGTTAGTTGCACCTGGAGAATTTCTGATGCATTGTGTTGGGCAACTAGCCTGGAGATGTGAATATCCTTGGTAAATATGGACACTCCTCTACCTTTAGTGTTTCAGTCTTGGTTAGATGGCAGAAAAGTGTGGTAAGAGCTGTAGCCTGGTATTGCAGGGGTGCTCTCTGGAGCCTTGAACCAGGTCTCAGTTACTGCACAGATATCAATGTTCTCCATTTTTAGGAGTGCCTCAAGAGAGTGCATTTTGAAGTTTAGACTTCTAGCATTGAGTAGCATTACCTTCAGATTTTGCATGTTTGTATCTGTTACGGTGGTGGTTTTGTCCTTTGAACATTGTCTAAAAAAGGCACTATAGGGGTGGCAAGAGCTTTAGCCAGTAACCTGAATCCCAGAGGTGACAGGTGTAGACCATCTCTGGCCAAGCATCATGGTTTGTTGATCATGTTGTCACAGGCAGACAGATACTGGATCCCCTTTGAATGACACCAGAAGCTTAGCCAATCGATGAAGTCAATCATTTTGTCCTTATTCTGTGGTATCATTCTGGGTGAAGGCAGGATGCTACTTAGGGCTAGGGTCATACCTGCTGGGGCCACATGATCCGAGAGCTCTTCCATGTCTCTTTTCATATAGTCCAGGGAGGTACGTCTCAAGTCATTCACTCCAACATGAACAATGACAGAGTCATATTTGTACTTGTTGTGGAGTGACTTGAGTGGATGCGTTATGTGGCAGATCCTGGCACCTGACAGACAGCTGACTGTAATTTTCTCCTTGTTCAGCCTGGTGAGTGGGACATCAGTGTGAATGACTATAGAGTCACCTATGAATAAAGTGTTGGGTACATTGTCTTGCCTTAGGGGCTGTTGCTGGATGGTACACTGGTGTTGTGAGCCAGGTGTCACTTTGGTTGTGACTGGTGCTTGTTTGCATTTCAGCTTCAGAGGTCCTTGCTGCTTGGGCAGGTTAATGTTAAGGGCCTCCGCGTATGTGGGTTTAGTGTTACTATGTGTGGGTCTTGAAGGGCTATGTGTTGCTTGATGTGTAGTGCAGGTGTTAACCTTCTCCTCTTGACTGTCTAGCACAATCGTGGCTGGAGAGAGCTTTACTTCCAGGTTGGCTATGTAAGTGCATCTCTCGCAGGTTGTAGTGCTGGGTGGGAGGAGGAGAAGGTTGTCTGTGTACATGAGGCAGTTGTTGCATTGCCCCAATATGCCCAAATTCACCAGGTGGACAGAAGAAATCATGAAAGCTGACCCTTGGACATGCCTGTTTAGGAGCTTTGTTTGTAAAGTACAAGAGCTGTTTCCCCTTACCTTTGCAGGGTATGTTGCAATTATAAGCTGTTTAGTGCCTACAATTAATTTCTCCTTATTAACAAGGAAAGTTGAGTGCTTGTATCAGTTTAGGGCTTCCTATACTTTCCAGCAGGTTCTAGAGCAAGTGCTAGTCACAGGGGTTCAGATTTTAGTGCTACTACTGGAAAAACAGCTAGTTCTAAGGGAAATTTTGAAGAGCAGACTTTCTGGCACCTGGAATAGTTTAACCATAGCCCCGTGGTGCTGCAGAACGTGAAAAACGTTAAGCCAGAAAGTTGAAAGGGATAGAAATCAGCTCAAAATGGCTAATTACAATTTCAGAGCTGAAAACCACTCCTCTAGTGTTAGATAGGCAGTACAATGCTCACCACTCTCACTGGTAAGCAGTAGGACTTTCCTCTACCACAGCAAGGTCTGGATAGCTCTGAACACAGAAAATAAAGTTCTGAAACCAGCAAAGCCTGGGATCTGGCCTATACTAGCTAGGAAAGGTGGGAAACGAGCAAACAAGATAGTATTTTTTTTGTTTTGGTTTTTTTTTTTTATTTAAAACAGGCTAAACAATACAATAATACAGTAAATAAACACAGAAAAGGCTATCACACTTGAGTGGGTAGCCCTAAACAGTAAAGGCAATTAAAACTCTACAAAATTAGCAATTTAAAACTTTTTAAATGAAGCAGGGCAAGTGTACAACTGAAAAATGATTTAAGAGGCAGTAATACAGTAGAATAAGTAGGTAGTCTACATATACAGAAAAGTCTATATATACAGAAAAGCAGCTAAAACAACACTAAAACAATTCAGATGCAGTGCAACCTAGAGCACTTGAGTTGTAGCAATATTAAGGCAAATACCGTTTTTATAAATGCACTAAAATATACTCTATATTTCCAAAATGTTTAAGAAGCACAGTCAGAACACAAAGAGATTCAGGCAATTTTTTTTTTAAATAAAGAATGCAAAAGTAATTGTTAATGAATGTATTGCACAACCCAAAGTAGGGTTTAGGGCTGTCTTCAGGCCACTTTCAGTCAAATAATGCTCTCTAATCCTCCCACTCCAAGAACAAAGTACATGGGTAAGATAGCCCATGTTCTGGGCAGATATCATGTGTATACTTCATAGATTCTAATTAGCAATAACAGCAAAGTGTAAAGCATGACTATGGTTTGATAAATAATGTGTTCAGTTAATTGAAGTAGGGTTGTATCTATTGCATGCCTGTTCTAATGTCACTGCAATTGTTGCATTATGTGCACATGTCCCCTGGAGTCACAGCTTTTGGGCTCTACTCCCATGCCTGCCAACTAAGACATGACAGCTGTCTGGTCTACTCAATGTACACAGACATATCTCTCAACTGTCATGATTTTTCATAATGTAATGACAACTGCCCAATCTGTGTAGTCCATGATTAGCAGATAAATAATTACCTGGAATGCAAAATATTTGTAAATCTGTTTACAGAACACCTTGGTAGTTATGTATGTGCACATTATGTGAAACAGTTCCTTGTAGTTGTGCACCTGCATTTGTTAGTGCTTGGCCCATACTGTTCCATGCTAACAGCTTGAGAGGTATGTATGTGCTAAATTATCTATACAAGAATTTGAGTCACTATACTCACAACTGACACTGCACACCTGTAGAAGTATGTATTAGTAGTCTGTGTATTAATATAATCTGTGACTTCACTAATGGTATGTTTTTCTGTCTCTCCAACCCCTTATCTTCTTTAATTTATTAATGTTATTTATTATCATTTAATATTAATATATTCTGTTAAACTAACTGTTATGTTGACCTTATGTGTTATTTCATACTGGTTTGCTGTTAACATGCTTACTTTTATGTTATTTATTGTTGTGTTCCACATAATATACCTTAATATGTATTTAGATTAATCAATATTATGTTCCATTATATTAATACTAACATTAGTTTGGTTATTACTAACCTTAACTTATTGTTATGACTAATTTACTGCAGCTCAACAAGGTAGGATGGTTCCAGGTGATCCACTTACCTTGGCTGCTCCAGCCGTGGCACTGGGACCTAGCATATATGGGTTGCAGCCTGGTGATGCTCCTACAGCTGTCCCTGCACTATCTGTGGTGTGTGATAGTTCCACCCCACAGAGCAGGGCTGGGCCCCCCAGTGGGAGCTGTAGTGAAGTGGGTGTTGTCACCTGTGATAAACTACCAGGATTGGTGTGTAGGATAGTGTTCCATGGTTTTGGATGCTGCCTGTGTTGGATGGAGGATATGCTCGCCACCCTTGTGGGGCAGCCTCATTCCAGAACCCAGCCTTCACCAGTGCCATCCCAGTGGCAGTGAATGAGCAGTGCCGACTGTTCCATGGATGGGGACTTAAGTCACGCTGCTACCTTGTCGTGGCACCTGAGACTTGGATTGCACAAAACCCTCCCCATCCAAAATGTTCATCCCCCTCTTGCGTCACACACCACCCCTGTCTGCTGTCTTGTCTGTCTGCAAAAGCTGCCTCACCTTCCCAGCTTACCTTCCCCACACATACCTAGCTATGGTTCTTACCTACATCCTTCCTGTATAAACCTACTTGCCTTTCACTATGTTTTTCCTCCTGCTTGCACCCCCTTTCACCACTGTCCTATCTCCACATTTTTCATTTATTTAAAGATTTTTTTTTTATGACGCTGCTTGTTGTGGTGACATGCAATGTCGCTAAGCTCAGCTAAATCGAGCTATATTGATATATGTGTTTTAAATGATAATAAACTCATACAAAATAAACACCTGTACCCTATTTCAAACCCAAGACCATTGCACCTCCAGATCACTGCATTAATCTACCATGCCGCACAGCTGTTAATTAAAATATGTGGTTTAAGAAAAACATAGTAATTGCAAATTAGCGTAATTTAGTATGTTAAACCACAGCTGTGCATCGTGCCACATCATGCAAACTTGCTGAAAGTATAATGGAAAAACTGGGAGTGTAACTTGAAGTCTAGTACAGAACTACACCATTAAAAAGCCAGGCATGGACTAATGGATGTCAGTGAGGTCTCTAATAGCAGGTAAATGGGCACTTTTATTAGCAACATGTACAAGTACACCTGCTAAAACATTAATGGCAAAATACATGATCAACTGGGACTCTAGTGGAGAAATGCATCCCTATAAAGCCAGGCACAAAATAATGGATGTAATGGAGGTATGTCACAGCCTGTATGTGTGCACTTATACCTTTACAAATACACATGCTGCAACAGTGACACAGTAGCTCAGTCTGTTGAATGCTTTGCATACAGTAAGTTTTGCCACACATGGTCCTGGGTTCAAATCAAGTAGTGTGTAGCATTTAAATTACATTATTGTAAGGCCATCAATGACTGAGTCATGCATGTTTTATCCACACAATGCATTTCAAATGCTATGTCTGCTTTCAGTGATAGACGTTACAGGCCTATAGATAGGAACACACTTCACATATCCCTATAGCAGCACTATAAGTGCGTAAAGTGTCAGATCATGCATTAATATACATTCACAGAAGATTTTAACTTAGGTAATGCAAATGAGGCCCACTAATATCAAAATGCAGCACACAATCATTTCATAATGATTTTACAGATGAGCACAGGTGCACAACTAACATACAGATATGGCGGTCCTGCTAGTAACAAGGACTGCCAGCACACACTTTCCAAATGACTACCATAATGTAACACATGGCCTGGCAGTTTCCCAAATGGTTGACATAATGGCATATTTACCCCCTATGTTGCTCAAGGACACAACAAACATATTGCCTACTACTCTGTTAGTGATACCTTTTCCTAACATACTTACCTTAAACACATGCCTTAATTTAAAGTGGAATGGGTATTGTCACTCTGGTTCTGTCTCTACAACAAGGTTGCCACAGCTCCCGCAATTATTCTTAACAGCTTGTTCTCCTCCAAAGTGTTCACGCTCTCTGCCTATGCCTATCGCCTGCAGCATCAGCTGCAGCCTGTAGCAGACAAATCTGTATGTAAAAGTAGCCGCTACAGACATACCCTTTGCGATGATGTTGTACCCTGACCCCAGTAATGTCCAGCACAACATATCAGATAGGGCTTCTAATCTACATGAAGGCCTTATATTTTGTTCAGTGGTTGCATGTCATTGGCTGATCATATTCCATATCAGCTGTGTTGGATGCAATTACTATTTCAGAACCACAGATTGGTTAAGAACCAATCACCTGATAATGAGAACCATGTTAAAAAGCTAAACAGCTGGCTAGGTGAACCAGTCTGTGTGAGACATTCTTTACACAGTAACCGTGTTGCCAAAAACCCTGTGCAAGTGATGGTACCTGAGCAACATCCCTGTCATCCTCATCATCGATGCAGGGAAATGAAGCTATGTGTCTGATGCACAGGCTGACTATATACATTAATATGTAATTGTGTAACCCAATGCTGCTTTGCCATGCCACTTGTACTGGTCACTGACAGATACTGTATGCTGACATTTGTAATGAGTAAGACACATTATTTTGTGTTCCTTATGTTGTATGGTTTTGTAATGGAAGCATACTTACACAATGAAAGGTGTGTGAGAGAACTGTTTATGGTTCAGTTTCAGGAGTCTGTAGGGGACACCTATGGTTACACAACAGCAAAAAAAAAACATAGACATCACAACACAAGATGGAATGTCAAGACAGAAGAAATATGTCTTCAGCAAAGTACAGCACTATAGATGCATGGCTCCATAGGTTCATATGTGTATAACAGTCTAACAAGGACAATGGCATAATTCAGCCTACTCATACATCCCTAATCTGTGAAAAGATCTGATACCCTTTATGAGTGTCACCAGGTTTTCAGAGCAAACACATCTACAAGCTGTGGTGATGGAGATGACCTATCTACAAGTTTCCTGTGTCCATTACAGACATTTGTCTTACAACAGTTGTGATTGTCTTGTTCTGCATTCCATTGTGTGACTTTCACATGATGTGCATTACAGCAGATGTGTGCTTCACATGCATGGGGAGCCTGTTACATATATGGTGCAGTGTCTGCTACATACCTGTCTCTCCAGCATGTACTATTTATACCACAGTGATGGTGTAGGTGCGTAGAACAGGTAATACATGTGTTTGTTATGTCTTGGATAATTGGGAGGTACACAGTGGGATCTGACACCTCCCTATATAGCAGCCATACACATCCCCTCCAAAGCATCTAGGAGAGAGAGTACATATGTACAGTCTTGTCACAGACTGCATAGGACATGTTATCTATAATATGTATTTGTTTACCATGGGACCTGTGTGGCTGCTACAGTTGTAATATATGCCTATATAGTGACATAGCAAAGGTGTCATTGCACTCAATGATAGGTGTGATGAGTGCCAAATACAGTATAACAATGACAGTCTGGGATTTACATGCCATACCTTTCCGTATAGGTTGTACAAAACTGAATGAATCCCCATGTCTTACCGACCAGTGAAAGTCATAGGCTACATTACTGTCTGTGTCCATAAGTCCATGTGTAATGGCTCAACTGTGTGCAGAGTGTGGACACTACTATATTTTCCAGGGGTGGATGACTTCCAAAAGGATAGTTTTGTGCAGTCCCTGGCATTTACTATTAGTCAGTGGCACTGACAACAACTGAATGCGTGTCCCAGGCCATCCTGGATAACTGTTGGTTCTGTGTGGGATTCAGTGACTGCTCCTAATATGCAATTACCTGCTAATGTAGTCAGTCAGAGGTTGCTGACAGTGGTCATGACTGCTGAGAAGGGAATGGCTAGAAGGAGTATTCCATTAATGATGTCTGAAGGAAGCCCATTGGTGACTGGCATCATTGTAGCATAGGTTTATCCAATGCTATCCTCCCAGATTATGACTATCAGACACTTGGCTATCGACCAGCTGCCATACCATTCTGTAAATAAGCTACACAGCTTTCAGCAAGGCCTGCTGGCCTAATATTATGAAACATCTTGTCAGGCCATGGTAGGTAGAGTGAGTCATATTCCCCTCATCCATTGTACAGTTTAACACTCAATGAGGTCCAACAGTTAGGCTAGGTAGACATGATCTTCTCTTGAGCAAAACAGATTGTGTTTGGTCCAGTGTCAGTTGTTGTATGACATTGTTACTGCTAACACCTTTCATGGCTTTACATATCAGAGAACTGAGAGATCTGGGGACACTGTTTGGCACTGCATGCTAGTTGTCCTATGTGCAACTAATTATTGCAGTTACTTCCATCATGTTTCAAGAAAAGAGTTATCCAAGGCATCTGTACAAGCACAGGCAAACAATGGAGGGAAGCATAATATGTATACCCTGTGAAGGTAAGTTGGGAGGTTTTACACAGATATTCTGCAGCTGGACACTACTCAAGTGGTGTGTACTGAGTAGACATGATTACCTTGTGAAGAATGTGGAAAGCAGGGGAGTGCCCTGAATTGCTGGTGCCTGGCTACTACTAATAATGTTCCCTCCACAACCACTCTCTCATGGGAAACCATGCTCTGATACTTTTTCTGTCATCTCATGAAAAATGTTACTACAAAGCTCATGATGAGAAGCAGGACACGGCCAGTTTGTTCATCCACATAGTTGTCCCACATCATGAAATGCACTGTAGGCTTCAGATACCCTTTTCCAGGTAGATGTCTTAATTAGCAACCTGAGCAATCAGTTGACTTTTGCATGTATTAAGTCTTCTGCACCAGGGTTGGTGATATGTCACTATGGAATGGACAAGATGGTGATTAGGAGCACAGCTGCAGTGTCACAATATAATGTGCAATGTCCAGTGACATAGATGTCCAAGCTTTCTGAGGAAAGCAGTACAGTGGTGGTGATTCATCTTAGCTGACAATTTTATGGCAATTCATGCATCCTGCCCTAAAACAGATTAATGGTGGATATTGTATTTATTTATTTATTTTACTTTACATTTGTTAACCAGGGGTGCCTGACTGAGCCGAAAAGGCCCTTTTTCAGCAAAGGCCCGAGGAGTAAAACTCCACACAGAAAAAATACAGATACATTTAGACACTTAGACATGATCAGTATACACACAAATTACAATAGACATGTTTTTACACTGGTTTGCAGCACATCAGCAGTTACTGCAGAAGACTTGCCACCTTTGACCAAAATGTGTCCATCTACCACATGTCCTAGGAGTGTCATACTGTACAGTTATGCACCTGGAACATGTCTGTGTTCCTATATCATGTCACACAATAATCAGTTTGCTGTCTGGTTGTTTGACAGACATTGTACGATTGCAAGACCAATGTAATGTCAGCAAAGTTAAACAAGTCTGTGCATGCATGGGCATCCACATCTTCCCTGCAAGGATTGCCTAGAAAAACTGTGTTTAAGGCTGGCAACCCCAAGGGTGTGGCCTCATGACACTAACTTTGCTGGACTTGCACAGTGTCACATTTGTAGGTATGGTACTGGGACCAAAACTAATAACAGGATTATGGCCAATCCAAGGACCACCTGGCTGGAAAAGCATTGTATGGCACACTGTCAGGTGCTGTTTTACTTTAGGGTCCTACATAAAGGTGACATGTTACATTTCACCATCTGTCATGACACTGCCTAATGATGGCATTCTGTGACATACACACAGGCATGACTGTATTGCCAATGGCACTATCAATGCCTGTTGATGAGATGTGGAAATTGTCCCCACCCCTCTTTTCCTATGCCACACAAACACAAAGTGTAATAGATGTGATTGTATTTCAAACATTGATTCCATGGTGTCTCAAACAGCAGTCAGTACAAATGGCAATGAGCATTTTGCCAACATGCACAGCTCACCTCCTGCACCACCCACACCCACATCACATACACCTGCATTATGTGCAGCTCCTTACCAGACACATTCCCAAACAACAGACACTTCAGAGAATCCTACCTCTGGAGAGCAGAGTACACATAATAGTTCATACACCACTGCCTCACCAGTCAAACACCTGAGGCAAAACAAAAAAATCAAACCTATTATTCATAGAGGATTGCATCATGAGACACACTGATGCCTGTGTCACCAGGCTATGCATGGGAAAGGTCACAGTTAACTGTCTGTGGATTGACATGATACTCCATACCACGTTACCACAACTCAAGGAATATCAGTAACATAATGATGACATCATAGTTCCTGCAGGCGTGTACATCTAGGGGCAAACATCACTGGACTGTATGCAGACACATGACTGAGCTTAGAAACAAAGTGTCTCTCATGGGTATGCGCATAGCTTTCACTCACATTTGACCCTCGCCTAGGTGATGGCTCAATACACATGGAAAGTGATGGACATCAATAATTGTCTTAGTGTGCAGTGTCATGGTAAGGGAATCCACTACATGTCCACCTGGGATGACTTCCTCAACAGGCATCAATTTTTTGCCAGAAATGGTCTTCATCTCTCACCCCTGGGATGTTGAGTACTGGCCAAGGCTGCTGACATACCCACATTGCATCTTACAGGCACTGTCTGGAGGGAAACCTTTCCAATGAGAATGGCATTTTCATACATCACAGTTATGCTGCTACATGCTGGGAATGGCAACACGAAACCCCAGTCTGTGGAAGGTGTCCCTACCTTGGAATATGCAGACATTTGTGCAGTCAAAGACACCTGGTTCAAGGCTGTGGACAGCACCACATCCATACCAGACTACATGTCCTTCCACCTGTGCAGACCTCAAATGGACAGTGTGCAAGGTAGTGCAGCTGGTGTATACATAATCATTAAGGATAGATACACATCCAAATTTAGTGAATCACTGTGATTTTCCAGTAGCACTGCAGCTGCTATTCACTGCTGTAAGGGCACCTAATCAAGCCATTGCTAGCTACAGGAGCAGCTCAATTAATCCAGATACCCATTATGCTTATTTGAATGTACTTGTGTCTATCAAGATGTATCAGTACACCATGGTTTAGCATAACATTAAGTGACCACCAACTGAGTTGCTTAGTCGTGCTGAAGCTCACTTGCCCAAAGGTTAGTATACATCCTTAACTACAATTCCCTGGACCAGTGGCATGACACGCCACAAGGGGAGCCAACACAGTGCATCATGTGTTTACCAATATGGGTGACCACTGCAGCCCCCCAATGGGATGTCCTCCCTGGTGAGATCTGACCACAGATCAGTCTCATTAAAACTATCAGATCTAGCCCCCCTTGCAGAAAATGCAGAAATGTACTTCAACAAAGCAATTTATTACCCCTTATGGGATGGTTATATAGCTTGACTGCACCTCTGTCCTCAGATGGGGCAGGCAAGTATGCAGAGCTCTACATCCATGCATTATGTAAGCAGCAGTGCAACTGCATAGACTCAGCTGTACCTGACAGGAGGGATACAAGCTCCTCAAATGGCACAGCAAACCTGCCTGGTGGACAGCTGCCATTAGCAGGCTGTGCAATACGAGGCAGATATTGCAGTGTGATAGTTGGGGTGAGGGTGCCTCCCTAAAATGGAGGCACAACCTCCTCAGCTAAAACAAGCACATAGTGTTGTTGAGACATTGTGTAGAAACAGTATGTGATAAAATTAGCCTGCCACACAAAGCAGAGCCACAATGCACAGTGTAGTTACATGTGTAACCTCAGAGGACAGGCCCAGATTGTCAGTGAACTCATACTTAATGATACCACATATAATGGGTCTGTACTCATAGCTTACCTTTTGTCCCACAGGTTATGCGTCAGCTTCTCCTCTGTCTCCACCACATGTGCCACAAGACATTCTTACAACCTGTATCATACCTTCTATATCTACAGAGCAGGTCAATGCTGGTCTCTCTGTGGGGATGCACAGCATCTAATTAACATGCTAACCTCCTAGTTTGCATCCTATATGGGATCTAACAAGGATTAAAAACACCATTCAGAACTCCTTGCAATCATACTATAACCACTGGCTACATCCCAGCTGACTGGACAGCAGCAACTGTTATCCCCTTGTACAGGGGTGGGGAATCCACTGACCATTGGAACTATTGACTTATTTGCCTGAGTAGCCATATCTGTACACCTGTGGGGAAAATCATCATGGAGCTGATCAGCAAACATATGTGAGATCTACAGGCAGTTGACTGTACACAGTTTGGATTTCTGACAGAGAGATCATGGCTGTTAAACGTGGCAGACATGTCTGAGGCAATCACCAAGGACCTGGATAAGGGGACATCAGGGCATATAACACCTTGCACTTAGCCAAGTCATGTGACTCTATCCCCTGCTCAGGCATCATTGACAAAAGCATTAGGCATCCACAGTAATATCATTACAGAGGGCAGTAAGTGGCTCAGTGATGGCACAGATACTCAAAATACGGAAATCCACCTCCAATAGCTGAACTGTAAGCAGCAGTGTTCAACAGGGCTCAGTCATGGGACCTCTACTGCTTGGAATCCATTTAACCACCATAGAAGCAAATACTGAATGGCTGTAACTGACAAGGTTTGGTTGATGCCTACAAAAAGTGACTCTATGAGTTATGTAAATATCCTACAAGTGGGTATTGATGAACAAATGCCTGTTGACATACTAATGGCTGTAAACGCCATGCAAATATAGATGTAGTATAATTTCCATTGGTGACACCTATGTTCCAAATAAGTAAAACATCAGTAGCAACATGTGATATACTTTCTCAGGGGTGATAGTCCTGGGCACATAGACCTTGCCACACACAGGTTTACATGTATGTACCTGAGATTACCATGTCTCCCCAATGGTAAGACAGGAAACATATGTCATAACTGAGGGCACAGTCACCAAAAATGTACATACTCATAACCTCCATATACTCTTCCCTCAGCATGCCAATACTTGTGTGCAATGGACAGTTGGTACTGTACCTTTCCAGGCACTACTGGCAACTGCATACAACACAATGGTTCCTCACAAGGGTGCTGCATGTCTTCAGTATCTGTTCAATAGAGATTGGCTGAACTCAGTGTCATTGTAGCCTGTGGCATATACACTACTCAGAGCTGATCTCTGTCTTGCATATGGGGCAATGTGTGACCCTGTTTGACTGAAAATGCTGCATATCTGTAGGTGGCATAGTACAGAGATTACTCACTCTAAGGACAATAGTCTGGTATATGACATTAGTAATACATACTGGTGGGAGAGATCTGTATAGCAGACTTTAGCACATCTTGGAAACAGAATCCTGCCTAATGGCAAACAGAGCACCCCAGTGGACCTTGTAACATGCATTCTGTATGATTGGCAGGGTGACAGTCATTTCACCACAGGTCTTCTGCATGTGTCCCTTGTGGGCAGGGGCAATATGTGCTCATCATGTAAATAAGGGTATAAACCTAGGTAAGATCATGAAGGCTGTGGGGCCATTATGCTACTAAAGTTCAAAAATCCTATGATTCTATAAACTGAATAAAATGCTCTAACAGGCACACACACAAACTTGGCTACATTGAGGATATCATCACTTCCCCTTACTGTTTACAGGAGACAGCACAGCACACACACACTACAAGTTGGCTGCATGTAGATTAGAAAACTTACCTATCTAGTGATACACACAACAGATCACAGTAAGTGACACATGCACTACACCTCAAGTCTGCTATTACTATCTCTTTAGGACATCTTATACTTGATGACATCAGCAGGCCTAGTTGTGGTCAAGTATTTGGAGGCCCACATCACCAACTAAAACCATTATACTGCAACCCCCAGCTTCTTTCTAAGTAATTGAGGTGATCATATTTATGCCATACAAAGATACACACACACACACACACACACACACACACACACACACACACACACACACACACACACACACACACACACAGGGCCCATCTCTATACCAGAAGAATGCAACGTTCCTATAATCATGGCTGCACAGGTAAAAAACACACTCTCCAAAGCCAAGAACACAGCATCCATGGGACCTGACAATATCCCAGGCTGCATTCTGCATGAACTACAGAATGAACTGGCACCCTACCTAAGTACCATGTTCAATCATTGCCTCACTTCAGGCTTTGTACCCACTGAATGGTGCACCATGATGGTTATCCCACTCCACAAAGGGGGAACCATGACTGATCCCGGGAACTACCGCCCCATTAACCTGACGAGCCTGGTCTGCAAGACCATGGAACGTATCATTGTGGAACTCATAAACAAAGACATTGGTAATCTCCAAACTCTGGACCCTATCCATTTTGGAATTGTAAAAGGCAGATCATGTCTACTAAACCTGATTGACTTCTTTGAAGCAGTCACCAAAGCCATAGATGAGGGTAAAATCGTTCACACAGCTTATCTAGATCTCGCCAAGGCTTTCGACACCATCCCCCACTCTGGAATTATAGATAAGCTCACTAAACTAGGTATAAATCCCTATGTCACAAGATGGGTTGCCAACTGGCTCACGGACAGAACCCACACTGTGGAAGTAGCGGATTCCAAATCCAACATCAGACCAGTGACAAGTGGAGTACCACAGCGTTCAGTCCTGGGTCTTCTCCTGTAAGGTATCTACTTCTCTGAAGTGCAGGCCAACACAGAAGGTCTTTGGCTAACAAAGTTTGCAGATGACTGCAAACTAGGAGCCATAATCAAAACTCCTAACGATGTGGACAAACTACAAAAGGGCCTCACTGAGACAGATACCTGGTGTCAAAGCCATGGCCTGAAGCTCAATGCCAAAAAGCGTATTGTCATCCCCTTTGGTACAAACTCTGTACCCATGAACTACCACATAGCTGGTAGTCTACTTAATGCCAAAATTGTGATAAGAGACCTTGGGACACAGATGGACAGTAGTCTCTCCTTTGATAATCACATCACCACAGTGGTCAGGAAATCCTTCTACATGGCTCATCTCATCACAAAAGGATTCTCATCCAGAAAAAAAGAGGTCATTGTTCCCCTCTACTCATCACTCATTAGACCCATTATAGAGTACAACGCCCCTTTTGGTATGTACCTCACAAGACATCTACAACAACTGGAAAGACCACAGAAATACCTCACAAAGAGGATTACTGGCCTCAAACAGATGCCCTATGCAGACCGTCTCAAAAAACTACGGCTTTACTCCATCGCATATTGCCTACTCAGGGGCGATCTCTGCCTAACATACAAAGCTATGTCAAACCCAGAGCTGTTGGACATGCTCCACTTAAAGAAATCCCAATCACTCCAAGCTACACGCTCTAGGAACCTAAACCTTTTCACCACAATAAACAGAACATGCTGGAGGGATAGATTCCTGTCCCAGAGACTTCCCATACTCTGGAACAGACTACCTATCTATGTCAAACAGAGCTCCTCATTAGCACATTAACACTCTTCAAGAAAAATCTTGATGATTGGATGGGAAATGTGAAATTCACCCTGGGGATCACTTCTGTAGCTCTGCTCGACAGGGGCACAGGAAAATAAATTTCCTGGGTGGCGAAAGCCAGGGTACATTTTTTAGCTAGGCTTGTATGGGCCCTAGGGCCGATAGCCTAGTACCTACCTATGAACCTATGAACACACACACACGCACACACACACACACACACACACACACACACACACACACACACACACACACACACACACACACACACACAGTGGCCAGGAGTAAGATTAGAACTCTTACCTATCTAATTTTACACACTAAATATTATAGTATTTTTCACATGCAGCACGGCTTCAGTCTGACATGACAATGGCAGCTGGAAGTCTTAAGGTAAGTAACATCAGCAGGCCTTGTACAAAAAGGCATTTTCGAAGCTGGCAGCAACTTACAGGGCCAAAAAGTGCAGAACCATTGCAGTTTGATAGTTAATGAGGGATTCTTAGTTGTTTTGCAGGGGGTTATACCTACACACACACTGAGTGGCTTAGAGTGAGATAAGAGCCCCTACCTATTTAGTATTACACACTTTAAATCACAGCAATGATCAGGCACACCACAGTTAAAGTCTGGCATTACAATGGCACTGGTAATCTTAAGGTAGATTACATCATAAGGCCTTGTAGAAGAGGGCAGTTTGGAAGCCAGCAGCAACTTACAGGGCTATAAAGTGCAGAAGCATTGCAGTTTGAAAGTCAATAAGGGATGTTCAGTTGTTTTACAGGGGGGATAAAAGCATACACACACCATGTTGCCAGAAGAGAGATTAGAACCCCTGTCCTTCTACTCTTACACACTATACATTACAGCACTTATCACTCTCATGACAGCTGATGTCTTTTTTTTTAAATCACTGCAGGGAAACGACTTGTGGATTACACAAACTAGTCTTGTGTTGAACACCATCTGTGGCCTGCAGAATGATATTGTATTGACTGCTATCTGCATGTAGTAGACTAACAGTCACATAATTATTTATCCTAGCTATGTAGCTACAATTACCAGTTTGGCCATATGTGGCTATTTGCATTTGGATGGGCAAGCCTGTGGGCCAGAGCAATGTGCCCTGTCCATGCATACATAGACAACAGTATACATTACACCACCTGCTCACCTGTTGCTGTGTGTGGTCTGTAGGTAACTGTATTATGTACTGTTGAGCCCTTACTTTGGCTCCTTTGAGCAACATTATAGATGTGTGATATTGCATCTTTACTTAGAATTATCAGGGTATGTAGGACAATACAGACATCCACACATGCATTTATGTATCTAACAAGGATGTATATATAAATGTAGCAGTGTGTGTGTGTGTGTGTTTGTGTGTGTGTGTGTGTGTGATATATGTGTGTGTGTTATGTAGATATATGCAGAGAGACGGAGGTGTATATTTATATATATATAATACATATATATATATATATATATATATATATATATATATATATATATATATAATTAGGTTTACTATCAGTATCATGAATGTGGCTTGGTTGAAACTCACTTGTCTGACATTCTGAATGCAGAAAACAATTCAGTAGATATTGAGAATGTCGAATGCATTACGACAATCGAGCCAATGCACTTGGGCATGGCATTTTCAGCCATATGTAGTCTGGCATGTGGTGGATACATGGGAGATGCTTGTATTAAGATCACAGGACAGTGCAGATCAGAAGATTTACCCCTTTCTGCACTGTAGTGCGGTCTCAGAGTTGGAATATAAAAGTTCCAAGAGGTGCAGGGGGGCTTGCACCCCTGCCAAAAATGACTGTCAGTGCATTGTAGTACAGACACTAGAGTGCAGAAATTGAATTCAACTTCGAATGGTTCGGTTTCTGATCTTTCATACTGTTCACTATTGTGAACATCGAACATGTAAACCAAATTTTAGATAGGTCATTGTGATGTTCGATGTTTTAATAGTAAACCACACACACACACACACACACACACACACACACACACACACACACACACACACACACACACACACACACACACACATATATATATATATATATATATATATATATATATATATAGTCTATATTATATATTCGAAGCTTCAAAATTTCAAACCTCATATGTTCTACAACATATGAGTGAAACTTAAATCTTTGAATATATAATAAAAATGTAAAAGAAAAAAGAAAAAAACACTTACCTTAACACTTTGAGCAGGGGGGCAAGCCCTCCTGCACCCCCCACCCCCCTACTTAAATATACCAAATCCAAGACCGCACTTCAGTGCAGAAAAGGGAAGTTTTCCAATTCTTTCTGTATGGAGCCATTGCGTTTCGCCTTCAAACTTTTCAAAGTTCAATCATATGGTGTCGACCATATGACATTCAAACTTTGAAACATTTGATAATTTAATAGGGACCCATATATATATATATATATATATATATATATATATATATATATATATATATATATATATATATATATATATATATATATATATATATATATATATATATATATATATATATATATATATATATATATATATATATATATATATATATATATATATATATATATATATATATATATATATATATATATATATATATATATATATATATATATATATATATATATATATATATATATATAGGTATGTATCTATTTGTATATACGTAGAGCTAGATATACTATCTATGTGGGAGAAAGATAGTAACAGACAGATATGTATACATAGCATATATATGTATGTATACACATATCTACACATAACTGTTCATTTTGAGCAAGAAGCAAATGTATTGCAGTCTGTTTAACTACGTGTATGATCATGCCCAGTGGGATTGTCAGTACTTATAAACTGACTCCAGCTAACACCTACCTGCACTCCAGTCTGGCTTTTTATGTGTTACAGACAATAACATCTGTCCCTGTTTCTGCATTACTGCATTTCACTCAAATTGTCCATGGCATTCTTCAGCTGTCTGATGTAATTGATATGTGACAGAGGTTAATAATGTTATACCACACACAAACTGACAGTCTGTAAAAAGCAACATAATAATCCCTCACATCCAAAAGATGTGGAATCTTCCACATTAGAACCATCAGCACCATCATCCATGGCTAACATCCCTAGCCCACTGAGCCACCCAAGCTACCAGACAGAGAAGAGCCATTCATCACACAATCAACAGCATAAATATGTACGTTGTTATTCCTGCATTAAGTATGACATACAATGTGTGATCACTTTCTATGTTACTGCCCTAAGATTGCCAGGTCTGCTGATATACCATTGATGAGTTACTGTTAAAGCAGTTATATGGGAACACTGTAGTGTTGGGGGTGGGGGAACAACACTGCATGGTCTGCTGTGATACACAGTAGTCTGAATATCATGTAATCCCACTGTTTAACATCTCCCTTTACTGCTGTAGTGAATATTCCAACCATGAGGCCTAGTGAATATTACAGAACACATACTATTGGACTGGATATCTGTAGTCCCATGTGGATGTTCTGTCCAAATAGCCCACTATACTTCCTTGCGTAAATGTAACAGATCCATACATACAATACCATATCGTACTAATCATTACAAGTACTGTGTAGGTTAGAGACTTACCTTGCGAATGCAGCAGTTGACAGAACTGTAGTTCAGGGCTGACTGTCTGATGCAAGCATTACACAGCCAATACATGAATAGGTACAGGTTGTGTGGGTTGTTTGGCAACGATTTTAATATATGTATGTGAGTAGGAGTAAGGTGTCAGTCTCTAGGGCCCTAGGTTGTCAGTGAATACGCTATGCATTTTCTCTTAGCCAAAGCCAGAGTGTACTGAGCAGGCCTATGTCTGCCTACAGGGACATCAGCAGGATGTTCTTCCTCCGAGTCCACCTGTGACTGTGTCTGTGGTGACCTAGGCACTGGTGGGGGGCTGTGTATCCCTTCCCTTTGCTGATCCTGCTGTAGCTATTTCCACAGGATCAGACTGTATAACAGCACATACTGTGAACATATGTGCACGTGTGGCTGGAGAATACTGCAGGGCTCCACCAGATGTATCTAAGCACTGGAACCATGACTTCAGAAGCCCAGACACATGCTCTATGATGTTCCAAGTTTGTGCGAGTGCCTCATTATGGCATTCTTTTGTGGATTTGTGTGAATTTCTGATGGGTATCATCATCCACGGTTCCAGAGCGTCGCCAGCATCCCCCAGTAAATGACCATGTGGGATGTCCCCCCTCACAAACATCTGATACAGCTGTGATGTGTGCCAGATATGGGAGTCATGACAACTGCCATGGCTGCCAGCACACACATTCAAGATAATCTCCTGGGCATTGCACGTGACTTGGCAGTTGATGGAGTGGTACCCCTTGTGATTGACTCAGATTCTGCCTTCCTCAATGGGTGGTGCCTTGATGTGTGCATGAGTGAAATCTATGGCACCCAGTTGCTACATAGTAGAAGTGTTGCATATTGCTGGCCCTCACCTCAGCGGTGAGGAGAAACAATATGTGCTCATTGGCATGTGGTAGCATGGCATCCAGGTACTGGTGGAGTATCCTGGATGGAGATGCATTTCAGACCTCCATCATGTCCGCAGTTGGTCTTTGAAAAGTACCCGTAGTTAGTATCTTATGGACTACACATTCCTTTATTTCCATTGGGATGGGTTCCCCACTGTTGGCTTTGGCTCTGAGTTGAGGGTGGCAGAGCTCAGTGAGCTCTTGTAATATGTCTCTGTCCACCCTGTAGTGCTCTACAATCTCCAGCTCATGTAGCTCCTTGAAGGTTACCCTGGCCCTGACCACTCTTCTCCTTCTCTGTCTAGACCTATTGTCAGAAGCCCAAGCAACATTTTTTTCATCATCTAGCACATACAGATGTAGCACATCTGCAGCATCCCCTAGCATTATCTCAGTTAAAATTCCCAAGTCTGTATTCCTATGGTCCAGAGTATTGGGGGAAAATCAGAATGCAGGGTGTATGAGATATTCAAAGATGTCTGCCATTCTGTAAACACTGCTGATCTACATCTCTGCATATAACCTGAGGAAATCCAAACCCTGAAGTGATATTAAGAACCTTTAAACAAGAAATCTTGGTAAAAATAACTTCAACTTCACTTAATTAGCCTTCAAGAAGCAAATAAACCGAGGAAAACAAAGGAACTGTGTATACAGTACACTCTGAGTTCTAGTACTGATATAAAATGTCGAAAGAAGACAAAAATATGGATATAACTACTACAAAAACTAAACTTTCAGAACTGCAGTCACCGGAAAAAGATGTAATTTCGAAAAGACAAAAAATTATAAAACAGCAGGAACAATCAAAACCAGGGACCAAAAATAAACCTGACCAAATGCTAAACATGGAAGATATCAAAACTGCTTTGTTACCTATTCAAGAAGCTCTGAAAGAATTAACTGCACAAGTACAAACCTTTGGAATTTCCTGTACTCAAATTCTTGAAAGAATGGACAAAACTGAAGCTCGGATATCAGAAAATGAAGATAAATTAACTCTGCTTGCAAAAAAATCAGATACACACGATCTGGATATTCTTGCTATTCAAGCTAAAATAACTGATCTATAGGCAAGATCAAGGAGAAATAATATAATTATCAGAGGAATCCCGGAGTCTGTACAATATAATGACTTAATTACATCCATTACACAAATACTCACAATTCTTCTTAAAGACCCTGATATGACAAAACAAATAATCATAGAAAGAGCACACAGAGCTTTGAGGGAAGCTCAGGCTTCGAATAGCCCAAGACCTGTGTATGTTAAAATCCTTAACTACCAAGATGTCAATAGAATTCTTACAACTATTAAGAAAAATGGGGGCTATGTTATGTGGAATAACAATAGAATTTCTGTGGTTCAGGACCTGCCTCTGCAAATCAAGCAAGCTAGACAATCATTATCTCCTTATTGCAAATGTCTCATTGAAAAACATATAACATTTCAAATGAAATATCCTAATATGTTAATATTTACAATTGATGGGTCTAGATATTCTGTTTCAACAAAAAATGAGGCAAAAACTACCTTTCTGAAACTTTTTAAGTCTTTACCTGCTTCAGAGACTTGATATGGCTTTCTGTTGCGACTGGCATGTCATCCGAGGTCGGATTCATCTGTTGCTGTGGCTCGAGGTCTCAGTAATCCTTTGTTTCGAAGTGTTGGTGCCTTAGGCCTCTTCTTGATCAGATAAGAGTTTGTTTTTTAAATCTTGGACATTAGCGAGTATCTCCCGAAGTTTTATAGCTTTCGCGAAGTCTGTTCTTCTACGAAGAGACAGGAAATGACTGTGGTACTTCTGAGCGTGCGGTATTTACTGCGGTGCTTCCGGAAGTCCGCTTCTATTAAGGATCTCCCTTCGCGAACGTTTGGTCTGATTTCCAGGCTTGGAAATCTGATGTGAACTCTGTTGAACTGAGTAATGTAAAAGAAACAATAAAAGACGTTGCCTGATATTAATTTAAACACATATTTACAAGATGTCATACTTACATCTTCTGAAATAGTAAATTCTTGTAATTTTACAATATATCAAGGCTTAACAAGAAATCTATTTAAGGCTAAACAGTTATTGTTTTACTACTTCATAATTATTACTGAAAGGACTTAGTTAATCCCTTAATACCAATAATTTACACATATATAATAACTACACTAGACATTATATTTAATTCTACCATATAGTAATGACTCATATACCACTAGATATATGTGATGTGTTTTTATACATCTGATAATTCCTGATGTTAATAGTTAAAACATCAAGCTTGGTAGTACCTAATGGTACTAGTGGTTAGTCTTAAGCTGAAATGTTTAAATAATGAAGAAGTTAATATTGACACTAGAGAAGGTAGTTATTTCTTTTATGTAGATGCTTATATTATTATATTGTTATAATATATCAGGATGCTTTTTTTTTTTTCTCGCACCTGTTGTTTGAATAATAGAAGACAATGCTGACCAAGTACTGGATCCTCATCCTACTTTATGATTAATAGGTTTTATCATATGTGATTTGTATTGTTTAAATAGAGATGTACATAGAAACTGAGCAAGCTAATTACTTATATACTTAAGAAATCTTTAGCTTTCTTTAATTGGTGAATATTTTTATCAAGATATGTTAGCTAGTACCTTTAAGTAGTTTCTAGCTAGTTAATCAGAAGTACTGAACACTCTATACATGTTGCTGCATATTTCTTACATGATTTATTCAAAGAATAGTTAATATAAGAGATGTAGATGAACAGTAGTGTTTAGTAGGGAATGTTTAGATTAAGCTTTGTAGAATTAATTTTAGTTTATATAGGTTCTGCTTATGGTATATATATATTGAGTTATTATAACCTGAAGAATATACGTAGGTTTATGTTTTTATTCAATATAATTCCTTACCCTGTACAAGACCTATACATGTCCCGGTCCGAGGGTAGAGTGGGTAGGCACTGGTATGGGACGGGATTTCAAAAATGCTTCCAAACTATATATATCTTTAAAAAGTCTCTGATACATTATACTTCCCCTTTTTAAATGTTTGTTACATTAAATAACATGTTGAAATGTGGGAAATAGACTCATGGAACACAAAAGGGCTCCAGAACTTAAAGAAAAGGAAATTATTTCTTCATTTATTTTTGCAGGCTAGGGCGTGTTTTATATTACTTCAAGAAACTCATCTAACTAATGATCAATGGGCAGATATCAAGAAAAGGAAATGGATTAGAGAGGTCATAGCCTCGGAAGGTAAAACTAATAGTGCAGGGGTAACTATAGTTATTAAAAATCAATATCAAGGAAAAATTTTGGATTCTAAAATAGATAAAGAAGGAAGATGGTGCTATGTTATTCTGTCCTCTACTCTTCATGATAAACCTATTTTACTTCTTAACGTATATGTACCATGTAATAATCAGCAATTTTTCATAGCATCACTTTATCCGCTTTTAAGTCAGTATAATAATTATTACATAATTATAGAAGGGGATTGGAATTGCTATCAGAATCTGAAATTGGATAGGTCTTGTCCACAAAGGTCATTTAATAGGCAAGTGGTGGTTGCACTAAGGGAATTAAAAGAGGATTTTCAATTATATGACTCTTTTAAATATCTAAATAATCACCTTAATACAAATAACTTTACTTTTTATTCAACGTGTCACAAAATGTGGTCTAGAATAGATTTATTTTTGATTTCAGAAACAATGACTAATTTTGAACCATTAGTCTTTATACATGATCATTATTTATCTGACCACTCAAAAATTTCATTAAGTTTTTCTAAAGATCCTAGATATAATTTGCTACACCGGGGTTATAATTGGTCTTTAAATCCAAATTTGTTAAATAAAGAAGAAATAATGCAGGAAATTATAGATGTTCTTAATCTCCCATTAGTTAAACTAGAGAAACCGCAACATCCTCCTGATATTGAATGGGCGACAGTTAAAGCACAAGTAAGAGGGATCTTTTTGCAAAAAGCCTCATATTACAAAAAAATGCAAATTAGAGATGTACAAAAATTGGAAGATAAAATAAAATTACTTGATCAAGAGCTGATTCAGAATTATAACAGTCAAACAGAGACGGAACTATTTAAATGTCAAAAAGATCTTTTTTTAATTCAAAATAATAGGTTGACGTTTTATGAACATAAAATGTTAGCGAGATATGCCAATCATATTCAAATGCCATCAAGGGCATTAGCTAGGATTATTAATCAATCGAAAACAGTATTATTAATCTCGGAAATGCATTTTGACAATACAATATATTCTAAAACTGAAGATATTATTAATATTTTTGAACGAATATACTCTAATATTTATGCTGATCAAAATGATTCATCTTTAAATAGGTCTGATAAAGAATTTCTCCAAAAAATCAGTTTTCCAAAAATAGATGATGATTCTCAAAAAGATTTAATTAAACCTATATCGGATGAAAAAATAATATATATAATTAAACACTTCAAATCATATAAAGCACCGGGTCCTGATGGTTTGACTGCTGAATTTTACAAAGCTTTTTGTGATATTATTGGTAAAATACTCTCGCATGTACTTAATTACATAATTAATAATAAAATCAATGACCCCCATTTTAATGCATCAAAAACTATTCTTATACCTAAAGTTAATGCTGATGCACAAAATCCAGATAATTATAGACCAATTTCACTATTAAATGTAGATATGAAAATTTTGACCTCTATTCTGGCTAATAGACTGGGAAAAATTATGCATCAAATAATATCTAATGAACAAGCTGGTTTTATAACTGCTAGGCAAACTAGTGACAATATATTAACACTTCATACATTAATTTCTTATGCTAAACAAAAGAATTTAAATATCTATGCACTTATAATTGATGCGCAAAAGGCTTTTGATAGGGTTAATATAAATTTTTTGTTTGATACTTTACCATATTTTAATATACTTCATGAATTTATCTTAATGTTACAAATTCTATATAACAATCCTTATACACCTTTATATATCAATAAAAGCTTTTCTAAAAGAATACAAATTAAAAACAGAACTCGTCAGGGTTGTCCTTTGTCCCCTTTATTATTTAATATATACCTAGAGCCTTTATTTTTGTATATTAAACAGAATGAATATCATAATGACCCTATATTATATGGAACTAAAATATCTATGATGACTTTTGCTGACGATTTTAATATATACTGTACAACACCAATTTCAGACACTGACAAGTTAGTAAAAGCGGTGGAGGACTTTGCAGCAATATCTAGCTACAAAATTAATCTTAAAAAAATAAGCATATTTCCTTTAAAAACTCCCAAACCCTTTTCGCTTCTGCCATTGGTGGGACATGTAAAATCTGAAGATAAAATTAAATACTTGGGTATTACCTTTTCTACAAATGATAAAGATTTTTATATTACTAATATTAAATTGGTTTGGGATCACATATTATTTGATTTTAGGAGATGGAATAATTTAAAGTTACCTGTATTAGCAAAAGTTTCAATTATTAAAATGAATGTTTTACCCAGATTATTATATATTTTTAGATCTGCTCAAGTTCCAATCTCTAAGAGGTTTTTTAAACAAATACATAGGGAGTCAGCTAAATTTATTTGGGACCCAAGAAACACTAGGATATCATATGATAAATTGATGACCCCAAAAAATAGAGGGGGATTGGATATACCAAATTTTGAAACTTACTACTTAATAATAAACTCTAACAGAATCTTAAGAATTGCTAATTACGATACATCTAGTAATAAATGGTCACCAACGTGGGTAATTTTGAATTATAAACATATTTTGAATCTGAATATTAATCCCAAAGCATTACCTTTCTTAGGAAAGGAAAAGTTTAAATTATATGATATAATGGATCACATTAAATTATATATAACATCAGTACAAAACTTAATTCATTCATTAAATCTCATGCAACATATGATGGTCTTCCAACCTTTTCATAGAAATCCTAACCTGAAAATTAATAATAAATTAATAAATCTTAAAAATTTCCCTTTTATGATTAATTTAACTTTACTTGATATATACCCTTACCTCAAATATTCAGCTAATAAAATAAGACAAGAAATGAATCTGCCCAAATCATATTTAGTTATATTGAGACAGATTAAGGAACTTTCCATAAGTTACTTTAAGGATTTCAAAATTAAAGATGAAGATTTAACAAAATGTTCAAATTTGTGGCAAACTCTTCAACAAGATGTTAAATTTATAGCAGCTACAAATAAATTAATAAAAGATTTCAAATTTCTGACTAAAGTTCTTTTGTCAAACTATTGGAAGGAAAAAATGCCACTGATAGAAGAAAATCAAATGCTAAAAGCAATTAACTTAACAACTAAATCAATTTCTCTTCAAAAGTTGATGTATACTCAGCTTATGGTATTTAATAATGCTTATTATACATGCCTTAGCTTGCATAAATTCAATTCTAAAAAATCTCCGAACTGTCCATACTGTAAAGATCAATCAGCAGACCTTCTTCATATGTTCTGGAGCTGCAAATGTATTTATAAACTTTGGAACTCCCTAAAAATACAACTTCAAAAGATGGGCTATCAAAGTTTATGATTTTACATATCCCTCAAAAACAGTTCTCTAGATCCCAAGTTACTATACTTGTTAATATTTTTTTATTAATGAAACTATATATAGCTACTAACTGGTTAAATCCATCTCAAACATCATGGGAGAACTTTAAGATTCCAGCAATGAGACATATATTAGCCCGCAAATTACTCCTTAATGATCATAATAAAAATATCAATAATCCGAAAATATGGGAGTAAATTTTTAATATTATATTGGCGTAATACATTGAACCCAAGTTTACTCTGAGACATATATACCTTATAAAGGAAATTTAGTAATAAGTAAAAGGTTTAGATATTTGATCGATGTATAACTTTTTTTTTCTCATATGTTTTTCTATAATCTGTTGTTACAATTGGAAGCATTCATGTAAATATTGTGTATATGTTATTGTGTTATTATTAGAAACATTAGTTGGAATTTATTGATATTTTGCTTTGTTTAAGTTTGTTGGAAAATGGTAAAACAATAAATATTTATTATTGAAAAAAAAAGAATGCAGGGTGTATGCATACTTTATACAGCTCTGCTCTAGGTCCAGAATGTGTGATTGGCCAACTATGATGCATTCCACCTGCCTACAATATAATTAACATAATTTAATGCCCCTATTTCAGTACATGCCACCGCGCACCGGGCCGCGTCATGCAGCACAGCTTATATAAGGGCCAAAATTAATAATTTAATATATCCAGTTTTAAGAACATGCTCAGCAAGGCAGCGAGCCATGCAAACACATGCATCTAAGCTTAAATGAGCCTAGATGTGAGCAGACACACCCCTCTGATGTCAGCCACATCCTATGTAAACATCATCATGGTCCAATGGCCTACACGAAGGGGATATGTGGACACAATTACTCCTTTCTGCTATTCAGTAGCTCCACCTCATTTCCATACATATCCATGCTGACAGCATGGAAGCTACATGCTTCATAGCCCTATCACCTTAGAAACAACAACAATGCACCATTGTAGGGACAACATGCAAAAACATATAATACATTTCTGTCACATAGTATAAAATTATTTTTTTTCTTATTTTTTTTTTCTATTAAGCATGTTTGCCCATTGCAGCACATAGTGCAAACATGCTGAGATTATTTAAAAAAAAATGATTAATTTAACTTATTTCCTTAATCTTTCTGACATCCAGAACAATAGTTTTGCTCATATGTGTATGTGGTATTACATTTTCATGGGATTTATGTCCACATTTCTACAGTTTTACCCCCCTTTTGTCTGTCTAGACTCCTGTATGGGGAATTTTTCCACGTACACTACGGACACTGACATGGGGGTCTGAACAGATGCCTTTCTGCTTACTGGATCACTGTACCTGCCTCATTTGCATGAGATTCACCTGCTTATGAGGTGATTTGCATGCAACAGAATTTTCCGTGTTTGCTCATGGATGCACACTGCTTAGCGGTGCTTACTGAATCTTAATATGTTCGCGTCCGTGTAAGTATCGAGGCATGATGTCTACATGAAAAAAAAAGTAAGCTTTATTGAATTCCCCCAGATTTAGTGCTTCTAGCATATCATTATTACTGTCCTAAACAAGCAGGGGATTCTCATGCTTTTTGAAATTTTTTGCACATATTATTATTTTGTGATGTACTGTTTTACATGCTTGTTTGCACATTTTTTATTTTTTATAATACTTTCATTTCTTATGTTTTTATATGGCTTTTATATGTCTTTAGCTATACATTTGGTTATATATGTATTTATTCATATAAATCATTAAAAGTGGCAGTTTATTATAGCAATTTAACAGTAATTTTATAATGAAGTGGTATAACAATAATAGCTACAATGGTTCTTAAGCTTTCATAATAAAGTCATAGTATAACTGCTGGAAATGATCATAACATGACATGTACTGAATTGAATGTCAGGCACCTTCTTTTGTTGTACTGTATTTGCAATGTCTTCTACTATTTAAAAAGCAACTTTAAGGTAGTTTACTGTTTTTAATGAAATATTTGGTCATGGTATCTTTAAGATCTAGTGATGCGAGTGGAGACTAGTGGGTCATGTGATGAGGAAAAGTTTTAAAAGTTGATGCATGCAGTTTTGAGTTAGATCTGAAGAAGACTGGCAATGTTTAAATAAAAACTAACAATAAATTTGGGTTCTGTATACATCGAGTTTTCTGCTTTGCATTGTTTTTAATCAGTCTGAGGGAAGGTTTGTCCCAAATAAATAACTGGTGCCAAAATCACAGACTGAACATAAATGCTGAAAAATACATTATAGTATCCTAAGGAAAATCATCTACTCCAGGGGACTACCACATTAAAAATACGTGCATAAGAGTTGACCCAGTTATGTGGATATTGACCTAATGTTTGACCAACATGTATTCATTTTCCTAACAAAGTCTTTCTATATAGCACAGCTTATAAACAAATTGACTGTGTCTAGATCTAGAGGTGTCTTTCTCCCGCTTTACTCCACCCTCATTTGGCCAATCATTGAGCATCTTGGACATTATCTGTATAGACATGTGCATCAACTGGAATGGCCAAACAGATACGACATTCACTGGATTGCCATCTGACTCACAGATAGGATGCAGGAAATCAAAATATGTGAAGTTACCTCCACAAAGAGACCAGTCACTGGTGGAGACCCCATGGTTCTGTGCTGGGACCTATCCTGTTTCTTTGAAGTAAAAGTCAATCTGGCTAAGTTTGCAGATGACTGCAAGCTATGAGCAGTCACTGAATCCCCAAATACTTTAGCAAACCTGCAGGAAGGTTACTCCCAAATAAATAACTGGTGTCAGAATCATAGACTGAAACTGAATGCTAAAAAATACATTATAGCATGCTTTGGGAAGTCATTTACTCAGGGAACTACCACATTGACAATACACCACTAAGAGCAGACCCAGTTGTTCAGGATTAGGAAACTTATGTGGAAAGCAACCTAACTTTTGACCAGCATATGTCCATTTTCAGGACTAGTATTGCACAGCTTATTAACAAAGGGATTGTGTCTAGATCTAGAGGTGTCACTCTCCTCTTTTACTCAGCCTGCATTAGGTCAGTCATTGAGTATCTTGACCATGAATCTGTCCAGACAGATGCAACAACTGGAATGCCCACAGAGATACCATACTAAAAATACACAAGAAACCAAAAAAACTCCAACAAACAAGTCAAACAAAACAGTGACTGGCAGATAAAATCCTTGTAGCAAGCAGCCAACACAAAAGGTAATATGAAAACCTTGATATTTATTTTAAAAATAATAAAATAAGTTAGCGCTTTCGTTTAACTGGTGTAAACTTCATCAGACAATAGTATAGTGTAAAACCAGCTCTTAAATAATGCACACCTCCTTCTGATTGGATAAAGCCACAGGGAGGAATACAAAAGACATTGCAGAAAAATACCTGAAAAAAATAACCCCTTAATCTCCATAATGGATCCCAAATGATTAAAATATATACAAAATATGAAAAAAAAATTGTAATAACACTAATACTACAAAATGGAACATCCATTCTCTGTTGTTTGTATGTACATCCAAAAAGGAAAAGCTTAAAAACTGGGAAAAGCAATAAGTTCCATATTTAATTGTCATGCTTGTTCCACTATTTTATTCCTTTCTAGAGCTTTCAATTTTAACACAGGGGTGATAAAGGTAATTTCATTAATGTCTGGCCACTTGTCGG
This sequence comes from Protopterus annectens, assembly GCF_019279795.1. Classification (NCBI taxonomy): domain Eukaryota; kingdom Metazoa; phylum Chordata; order Ceratodontiformes; family Protopteridae; genus Protopterus; species Protopterus annectens. The sequence goes on from NC_056729.1 coordinate 4,212,525, forward strand.
CATTTAATGAAATCTGCCATCTAAGGTCTTTTAATTCTAAAAACACTCCCCAAGGTCTTTTGTCATTTATATCTACTTGGTCTTTCTGACCCTCCCATGAGACCTTTGGTGGATGGAAGGGACTCTATAACAGCTGCCTGTGCCCAGTACTTAGATTATGAATTAAAGAAAGTATTAAAAATGGAAACTCAGATATGCAAGGACTCCTGGACCTTTCTAAGAACATATTAATAACATACAGTATGATGTAAATGATTTATTAGTTACTATAGATTATAGAGATTTGTACACTATTATCCCACATACCACAGGCTTAGACTGGGTTATCAAAATGTTATTAGAATACAAAATAGACCAGGAAAAGATAAATCTTATCCTGGAATTGTTGGAGATAGTTCTAACTAATAATTTTTTCTCCTTTAGCAATAAATACTTTCTACAAACAACCAGTGTAGCCATGGGTTCAGCTTGTGCAGGGGCATTTGCCAACATGGTCATGGCACACTGGGAGAGGCAATTTGTATTCCAGTCAGTCTACTTTCCTAACATAAAAATGTATTATAGGTACCTGGATGATATTAGTTTAATATAGAAAGGTTCCTTAGCAATATTAGAGCAATTTTTAGAATACATTAACACTACGACCACCTTTTTACGTTTCACATGGATTATTAATTTAAATCATATGGACTATTTTGATGTCCACCTGTTTAATGATGAAACAATTGCGAGGTATGCTACTACAATTTATAGAAAGGAAACTTATTCAAACTCTTTTCTGCACTACAGTAGTTACCACCCTGATCCCAGAAAAGATCAGTTGTTAAAGGGCAATTAGTAAGAGCTGCTCATTTGGTGTCCAGGGAAGAGGATTTCAATTTAGAGTGCACAGATTTGAAAAACATGTTTTTAAAAAGAGCATACCCTATGGAATTCTTAAATGAATTAATAAAAGAGGTCACAGAGAATGTAGAAATAGGTTATTTTAAACCCATTGTTAGAAATGACTTTCCAGACTGTGACCCGTTGAATATTGAATTTACAGTACCAGAGATGAATAGTGTCACCTTTCTGAAATCTTTGACTATCACTTACAGTTCTGATTTCCACAATTTAAAGTGGATGTTGTCAAAAAAAATTGGGATATTATAATGGAGGACATTGGAATTAGAACCCACTTAGGTGATAAACCATTAATAAGATATAGGAAGGGTAAGAATCTGAAAGACCTTCTTAAGAACATGCATGATCAAAAATTGTCAGGTCGCTTGGGCACCTACAAATGTGGAACATGTAATTGGTGCCACAAAATTAAAACTGGAGACACGTTTACTATTAACAATTTAGAACACAGCATTAAAGGGAGGTACAATTGTTCTTCAAAGGCAGTGATATATGTGGCTATATGTGATCAATGTCCTGTGTTTTACATAGGTAAAACTGAAAGGAAATTCAGCCACAGAATTTATGAACATGAAAAAGAACAGTTTGAATAATGCTTTAGCTAGACACATTCATGATAATGCTGACCACAATTTCAGGTTTATGGCCATAGACCAAGTGGATATAAATGACAAAAGGCCTTGGGGGGTGTTTTTAGAATTAAAAGACCTTAGATGGCAGATTTCATTACATCCCGACAAGTGGCCAGGCATTAATGAAATGACCTCTATCACCCCTGTGTTAAAATTGAAAGCTCTGGAAAGGAATAAAATAGTGGAACAAGCATGACAATTAAATATGGAACTTATTGCTTTTTCCAGTTTTTAAGCTTTTCCTTTTTGGATGTACATACAAACAACAGAGAACGGATGTTCCATTTTGTAGTATTAGTGTTATTACAAACGTTTTTCATATTTTTTATATATTTTAATAATTTGGGATCCATTATTGAGATTAAGGATTTAATTATTCTTGTTTTTTTCTACAATGTCTTTTGTATTTCTTCCTGTGGCTTTATCCAGTCAGAAGGATGTGTGCATTATTTAAGTGCTGGTTTTACACTATACTATTGTCTGATGAAGTTTACACCAGTTAAATGAAAGCGCTAACGGAATTTATTATTTTTATTACTTTTATAATAAATATCATGGTTTTCACATTAACGTTTGTGTTTTTTTTTGCTTGCTATGAGTATTTTGTCTGACAGTCACTGTTTTGTTTAAAAATACACAAGGCCTAAACAACATGTCCTACATGGATTGACTCAAAGCCCTGTCACTATACTCAGTATTCTTACAGGCTACTAACAGGTCACCAGTGTCTGGTATTCAAAGCATCCTCCATCCCAATTCTGATGGATTCACTGCACATCACCAAGTCAAGTGACCTCAGAAATACTCATTCTAGGGATCTAAACTTCTTCTGCAACATTAACAGAATGGTTAGAGGGACAGGTATATCTCTCAGAGGGATAGGCTTACCATCCACGTAAAACAAAGCTTACCCCTGTCCATATTCATTGGCAGCTTGGTTCTATGGATGGGAAACAGAAAAATTTCCCCAGAACTGCCCCTATACTACAAAGTGGGTAAAATAATTCCAAATATTTAACTACAGCATAAAAGATAACATATGTATTTACAGAAAATTATGTCTTATTTATAACCAGGATTGAAGGTGTAGCAAAACGTTAAGGTGAATAATAAACAACTGAGTGCATGACCTTTGATAATAAACTAGGATGTGCCTACCTGGGTGAAGGAGGGAGGGTGAGAGTCAGAGGTGGAACTGGTGGACACCTTGCTGGAAGCTAGATCTTGACAGAATGTGAGTGACTAAACACTTTATTTTCCCTAGTACCATTGCATTCATAAAATATCCTCATAATCTGAGCTGTCTGCACCTCAGCACAGACAAGATAAGATCTGCACAAGATGAGGTATTGTTGCATACAGGATCATCAATATGTAAATCTGATGATTGATAAGGAGGTCTGAATATCTTACATGTAATGACGTCTGTGTGGATGAAATTCTGAAAAATGTTGAGAAAAAAAGGAAGCCATCATATAAGCTATATGAGTTATGAATGGGTGGAGAACACAAGTATTATCTCTGATTGGTAGCTGTGATTGGATTATAGTGGCTTTTACAATCATTATAGGTTTATAGGTTCATAGGTGTGCTCTAGGCTAATGGCCCTGGAGCCTTTACAAGCCTAGCCCATAGGATTACCCTGGCATTGTGCCACCCGACCTTAGTTCCCAGTGCCTCTGTTGAGTAGAGCCACTGGAGTGATCCCCAGGGTGAATTTTATATTTCCCATCCACTCATCAAGATTTCTCTTGAAGAGGGCCAGTGAGGTGCTCTGTTTGACATGTAAGGGATGTCTATTCCATGGCATGGGCAGTCTCTGGGTTATGAACCTGTCCCTCCAGCATGTTCTGTTGATTGCGGTAATAAAGTTGAGGTCTCTGGAGCATGTGATGTGGATGGACTGCAATTTCTTTAGATGAAGCATTTCTAACAGAGATGGGTCAGACATGGCTTTGTAAGTCAAGTAGAGATCGCCTCTAAGTAGGCGATATGAGACAGAGAATAGTTGGAATTTTTTG